>NC_133323.1:16624493-16630242 GCF_012295235.1 Primulina huaijiensis
ACGATTGGATGAAGGATGTTTGAGGAATACTTTTGATTTTTTATTTGAGTTCATGTTACTGGTTAGTTACTCATTTCGACAGGTACTCATTCAAGTTCTACTCGCATCTTCTGTTTCTCAAGTTCCCCTCACAGATTATATTGAACTTAACTATCATTGACACTACTATTAAAATCCACTAGGTGTGCATAAAANCGTATTAGCATGCACTTTGATCCGTTTACCGACTCCATTGAAAGTCATAAGACGGCGAGGTTGGGTATAATTTCGAAATACGTAGGAGCCAAAGCATTATAGTCGGGAATTCACCGCTCGCCTACCGATGAAGATATCTATGTCTCTGGCCAGAGCAAAACTCGTGCNCGACCCCCTCATACTAAAGGTGTGCAATGTCCCCATTGCACAAAAGATGAGGAGCACAAATGCAAACATGAATGCAAACACAGCAACAAATGCAAAAATAACTGACCGAACGAACAATAATGCTGAAAAAAAAATAATGCAGTAGACAAAAGAAAAGAAAAGAGACGAAAGGAAAACAGTAAACTCCCCTGATCAAGGCTCCTCCTCCTCATACTCCGGTGGTGGTACTCCCGCGGCATCCCCTTGCGGGAGATAGTCATACTGGAACTGATAGGGAGGAATGAACGACGACTGTGCTGGTATGGACCCTGGGTCCATGCCCCCGTGGATGATCATGGTGCGCATCATGGAATCGAGGTGGGTAAACTGTGCCTGAAAGTTTGTGTTGAGTGGGGAAACNTGAATAATAATATTAGTAGTTGCGACTACTAAGTGAAAAATTCTCATGTAACATTCTAAAAGAGTTTATAATAGATTAATTAATTAATTGGATAATTTAATGAAATTTATTAATTTGAAGGATATATATATCATCAAAAGTTTATAATGATTTAATTATGCATAGTATTTTCAAGAGCATAAAATACAAATTTTGAATAATGAAATTACAGTGTCCTGATACAAGTGAAATTCTTGATTGGATCAAGAATCAAAACTTATAAGTAACTTATAAGTATTTTATTAAGGGTTATATGAAATAATATAATTTTTACATCAAAATTTTGTACAACTCCCTTATCTTCTCCACTCAAAGTTTTCAGCCACCCTGTAGTTTTGAGGGAAATTTTTCGGCCACTTTTCCACCGTCCTGACGCCACCAATGGATTTCTGAAATTCCCGCGATCTAATCGTAACGCAAACTTTATTTAGATCTTTAGTGCGATGATTTTGATCGTGAACTTGATTTGACGATCTAAAAAGAAGAAAAATCTGTTCTTATGTATTTATAAGAAGAGCTATATTCGCTTAAAATCCAGAATAATTGGAGCCGACGTAGTATACGCAAAGGTAAATCAGATCTAAACATCATATGAATGGTTTAAATCATATGATGTTTAATGAATGCTATGTTTTGAATGCGAAAATCGGTACTTCAACAAATACGGTGTGAGGTTTTGAGCGCAGAATGTCAAGTACATATAGCATCAATTGTTTCGAAAACGTTTGACCATTTCCAGAGTGCAATCATTTGAATTGCATTGTCCAAAAAAATCGGTGGCTAGGTAAATATTGTGTACCATTATATAATTATTACAAGTTCAATAAAATTTGAAGTTTTAAATTTTAAATTAAAGATATATTCCAACATTTTGAAGACAGGCATCGATTAATGAAAAAAATCTGTTGGCTGAGATTCTATATTTAGGCACGGCAAGAACTTCAAATATTAGAAGGTTAGCTAATTCATAAAAAAATATAATTATTTACGTAAAATGCTTGGATTTCATGTTTTTTATCCCTAAAATGAAAACTCTTGGGAAGATCTTTATCTAGATGTTGATCTATACTACATTAGGAGTGACACCATCAATATATTTTTATAAAAACATAAACATCATCTAAATTCAAACAAAAACAGTACTGATAAACTAAATTTCTTGAAATTCAAATGTTCATATGAACAGTTTCGTGTATAAAAAATGAACCAAGAGTTTCANGGCATCATCCTATGGGCCACAAACAAATACCACAGGGCAATGTTAGTTTTCAAGTATTTCTCGTCAAAACAGCTTGGCGGTCCGCCCAGCGGTTTCCACATCGCACCCGGGTGGCATAGAGTCTCGATAATCAAGTTGTAGTCGGGAGCAACCACCAACTCCTGGAAGTTAGAGTCATCGACCTCGGCCGTTTCTAAGAGGGAGTTGATCGTGGCAGAATCAAACGGCACAAGCCTTCCTCTAACAAATGCCCTACTATCAGTCCGTTCACCGGCATTAGCGTAGAATTCCCTAACCACGGACACCACAGTCGCCTTAGGTGGCTCACTAAATTTTTCCCATCCTCTTCTTTCCAAGTCCACAAGAGTTGGCAAGTATCTATCGTCAAAGGTACGACGAAATCCTCTTTTGGCAATGGGGTTTCTATGTATTTTAGCATGGTCATATCTGTCCCTAGTCGCCGCATTCACAAAGCGAGTTCTATCAAACGAGGAGGAAGAGGAAGAACCGGGAGTACCTTTCAATTTCTTTGGTGCCATAGTGGTGTTGACGGAAATTGTGCGTTGAATCGGAGAAGATGATCGGAGCGATGAATATTATTGTTTCCCTACGAAGATTGTTCCACCGTGCCGCGGATTTGGGTAAGGATTGAAACCCCTGCACAGGAAAATTGAAAAAGGGGTGAGAGGAGTTAGGGATTTGGGGAGAATTTCGCAGAATGAGAGAGAGGAAAGGATTTTCGCGTTTTTTATCTGCAGGCGCGCTCGAGCGGTAGAAAATTACCGCTCGAGCGCCAGGTTCTCTGGAAGTCTTTCGTGAAATGAATGGCCGCGCTCGAGCGGTAAAATATTACCGCCCGGGCGCCGAGCTCTCTGGAAAAAAATTTTGTTTGTCTTTTTTTTTTTGACTATAAAAACGAAACAACAGTAAGACAAAATAAAACAAACTTGACAAGAAAGAAAAATCAAATTAAATGCAAGAGAGGGAANATTTTTAAAAAAAAAAAAAAAAAAAAACTCCTCAGGCGGTTCAATTGGATCGATTAATCGATTAGTTGATCATAATAAAAAGACACGTTAATTGAATTTGATATATTTCACTCAAAAAAGAAGTGGGAATCGTGTTAAATTTGCGGCTGCTAAGTCAAAAATGGCATGCTAAACTCGAGACAAACGAAATCTTTTTTCTTCACTAAATACACAAAAATCTAGTTTGCACTTGTAAATTTCACTTGAATTTGATTAATTCCACGTAATAAATTAAAACTAGGAATTAGTCGTGAAGGAAGTGTAATTTGTAGGCCCTGATATATTGAAAACTGACGAGGACTTTTTTTATTTATTTATTTATTTATTGGAAAGGTACGTTATTTAGGGGGAATTGGGGTACTAACATAGTCAAAAAATAGTTTTTTGTCCCCCTCCAATCGCTCAATCTCTCTGTTTTTTTTTAAACGATTTGTTTGTACTCATTTATTTTGATTATAATATACTAAGGTTTTATCTCACTTAAAAAATATAATTCGTCAACTCGTGTTTAGGAATCATCTATGAAAACATAAATCCTAATGTTCGAGAGTGATAATTAAATGATTTAAAATATTTGATTTTATAATTGATGTATTGTTTAATGTCACGTCCTATTTGCAAAAGATTGAAGGAAGTGTGATGAGATTGGGATTGTTACGAAGCAATAATTTTCTTACTATAGAATAGTGATTGAAACATAAAGCTTAATCTGTTATATATTAAAGTATTTTCGTTTCACAATCATCACCCATTACAGTATTTTGCAGAGTTAAAATTATTCGATCGTATCCCAAGTTTAAGTGATATATACGAAGTACTTAGATCTTGAAATTTTTAAAAATTTCAAGATCTATATGCACTCAATAAGTGATGGATATGACAAAAAAGACCTTCATTATCTGATAATTATGAACAAATCTTTTGAGAGACCGTTTCACGAATCTATATCTCTTAAACAAGTTGAACTAATTCATATTTATAAAAAAAAAAAAAAATAATTCTTTTGACATAAAAAAAAACTAAAATAGGTTGAAGATCTTTCTCATAAAATTGATAAATCATAAAATCTGACAAAATAGGTTTTTTCCATATTTAAATTGAAAGATCAAATGTTAGGTGTAATAAATAACTACTTGAAAATGGCTTGTGATATATAGTCTTTTATATGAATATTTTTATAAGTTACATAACTGATTCGTGGATAAAATTGTGTGGTTAAGTAAACTAAGGACAAATTTTATATTTACAAATGTCTTTTCAAATAAAAATAATAATAGTTTGTATATATCATAGTCATTTTCATATTGTTGATATATATAAAATAATACAAATATCCCATCACCTATTTAACTTTGTCAATTTCAAACATATTGTCAACCAACCCCCAAAAAATTTGAAATTGATTGCCACTTATTGAAATATCTAGATTCTAGAATTCACTAAGTATTTTGGAAGACCCAAAGACACCTCGATAGGGCCTCTAGCATGATAACGTGGTTTCATATTGGAGTTAGGACCATAAATGAATCGAGCTAGTTCGAGGTATTTTCGAGCCAGATTGGGAGTTGAACTCGCACCTATTCAAACTTTATTCGAGCTGAATTCGGGAAAAAATATTTCGTTCAAAAAGTTTGCGAGTCGCTCACGATCCTTAATATTTTTGTAAGAAAATGTTGTTTGACAGTTATGAGTAAATATGTAAATAGCAATTAAAATAGCAAATTCGTATTTTATCAGAATTAAGTGTTGTGCCAAATGTTACAACATCTCGGACAACATGCAGCGGAATATTAACTTTTATAACACAAATCGGTTTTAAATAACTAGATGGACAAGATTAAATATGCACATGCGGTGCCTTATGACAAAAATTAATCACTAGAAAACCAAATCGTTTACAAAAATCTATCAATAGTGATTATTACGAAAATCAATTTCCTCAACACTTTGAGAAAATAAAGCTTTCTAAAAACAAATAACCAGAATAAAAACTAAAACAAGAAAGCAAAACGTGATGCCAAAAGGGAATCCACGAAAATGATCTTCAGCCAACTTCTTCACAGATGTTGTCTGCAGATGTTCCCAACATTCAAGGCAACACGCGATCACCACTCTTCAACAGCAACTGCTTCGAGAATTATTTTGCTCTGAAAATCTCAACTTCGTGTATGTATGTTCGATCGATATTGAAGCCGAGAGAGAACCACCTTTATGATGTCCCTTGATCTCTTATTTATAGTTAAAGACTTTTATCTCCACAAGCACTACAAGAATTTCTGCATACAACAACACACATACGACAACGGTTTTTCACAAAAACCGTTGTCGTATGCTTTTTAACAACGGTTTTATCGAAAACCGTTGTCTTTTGGGGGTCAAAGACAACGGTTTTTGTGATCAAAGACAACGGTTCAATAGAACCGTTGTCTTTGAGCGTTTTTTTTGAGTCAACGACAACGGTTCTATGAACTGTTGTCGATTAGCGTGTTTTTTTGGACAAACAACAACGGTTTTGGAAAACGTTGCAATATTTAGCGACGGTTTATTCAAAAACCGTCGCTAATTTTAGCGACGGTGTCTCAAAACCGTCGCTACGTTTAACTTTGCGACGGTTTTAATATAACCGTCGCTAATTTTACCGTGGTTTTTTTGACAAACAACAACGGTTTTGGAAAACGTTGCAATATTTAGCGACGGTTA
>NC_133323.1:16637021-16754049 GCF_012295235.1 Primulina huaijiensis
TGACAAGAAAGAAAAATCAAATTAAATGCAAGAGAGGGAAAAGAAAAGTAGTTCTCAATTTACAGTCGAGAGCTAGACTGTCGGCCGGTCTCAGTTTGAATTGTCTTGGAACCGGGTGATTCCAAGTTGTGGCTCCATTATGCCACCCATGTAGTGCTTCAGTCGCTAGGCATTGACCATGAATGTCCCATCCTTCCCATCGTGCAGTTCCACGGCTCCCGACGGGTATACTTTAGAGATCACGAATGGTCCAGACCATCGTGACTTCAATTTTCCAGGAAACAGTCGCAATCGGGAGTTGTAGAGTAAAACATTGTCCCCTTCCTTGAATTCCCTCTCGATGATCCGCTTATCATGGGCCTTCTTCGTCTTCTCCTTGTATGACAGTGCAAGATCATATGCCAGGTTCCGGAATTCCTCTAACTGATCCAGTTGCAGTAGACGTCGTTCACCTGCATCAGTAAAATTAAAGTTCAATGCTTTTGTGGCCCAATACGCTCGATGCTCCAATTCTACAGGTAAATGACATGCTTTACCAAACAACAACCTATATGGTGTAGTGCCTATAGGTGTTTTAAAAGCAGTCCTATATGCCCAAAGAGCATCATCTAACCTCACCGACCAATCTTTCCTACTGACACCCACCACTTTTTCCAAAATTCGCTTGCTTTCTCGATTAGACACCTCAACTTGACCACTTGTCTGGGGGTGATAGGGGGTGGAGATCTTGTGTGTGACACCGTATTTGCTCAAGAGTTTTTCAAATAATTTGTTGCAGAAATGAGTGCCACCATCACTAATGATTGCTCTCGGTGTTCCAAATCTGTTAAAAATATTTTTCTTCAAAAATTTCAAGACCACCTGAGCATCATTAGTGGCATATGCTTCTGCCTCTACCCATTTAGATACATAGTCAACCGCCACCAAAATATATTTTTTCGTGAATGAACTGGGAAACGGTCACATGAAGTCTATCCCCCACACATCAAAAACCTCACACTCAATGATGTTATTCAATGGCATTGCATGACGGTTAGAGATGTTACCTGTCCGCTGGCATTTATCACAGCCTAGCACATAAGAACGAGCAACTTTAAATAGGGTTGGCCAATAAAAGCCACATTCGAGTACCTTAGATGCCGTCCTTGTTGGTCCGAAGTGACCACCTACCTCATGGTCATGACAATGATTGAGAATTTGCCCAAACTCCTCCTATGCAACACACCTTCTTATCATAGAATCTGCACAAATCTTAAACAAAAACGGTTCCTCCCAAAAGTAATATTTCACGTCAGAGAAGAATTTCTTTCGTTGGTGAAATGATAGATTTGGTGGTGGTGTGCCTGTGACAAGAAAGTTAGCAAAATTCGCATACCAAGGACAGTGTCTCACCTCAAATAGTTGCTCATCAAGAAACCCATCATTTATAGCATGATCTACACTGTCATTATTAACCAGCTCCAACCTAGACAGATGATCCGCCACAACGTTCTCGACACCCTTCTTATCTTTTATTTCTAAATCAAATTCTTGTAACAGTAAAATTCATCGAAGAAGGCGTGGCTTTGCATCTTTTTTAGCAAGTAAATATTTAAGTGCAGAGTGGTCGGTGTAAACAATGACTTTGGACAGAACAAGATATGAGTGAAATTTTTCAAGAGCAAATACTACTGCAAGTAATTCCTTTTCAGTTGTCGCATAATTCAATTGAGCCTCATCTAAGGTCTTACTTGCGTAGTAGATTGTATGAAATACCTTGTTTTGCCGCTGGCCAAGCACAGCTCCCACCGCAGTATCACTTGCATCGCACATGACCTCGAATGGTAGATCCCAATCTGGAGCCACCAAGACAGAAGCCGTCACCAAGCGCTCCTTCAAATCCTCGTATGCCTGTAAACAGTCAGAATTAAAATCAAAGGGCATATCTTTCATAAGTAAGGAAGATAGAGGTTTGGCAATTTTAGAAAAATCTTTGATAAAACGCCGATAAAAACCGGCGTGGCCTAGAAAACTTCTAACTCCCTTTATGGATGTCGGAGGTGGTAAGTTCTTGATAACTTCGNTTATGAGTAAATATGTAAATAGCAATTAAAATAGCAAATTCGTATTTTATCAGAATTAAGTGTTGTGCCAANAGGTTCGTCTCCTCGCACCTCCTCAACACAGATCTCAAATTCTGCAGNTTAACTTTTATAACACAAATCGGTTTTAAATAACTAGATGGACAAGATTAAATATGCACATGCGGTGCCTTATGACAAAAATTAATCACTAGAAAACCAAATCGTTTACAAAAATCTATCAANAAGGCATACGGCGAAAAGCAAAAGTTCCATAAGGACAAGTGAAAGTGGTTTTCTCTTGGTCCTCAGGTGCAATAGTGATTTGATTATACCCAGAATACCCATCCAAAAAACAATAATACTCGTGACACGCTAACCTCTCAAGCATTTGATCAATAAAGGGAAGGGGAAAGTGGTCTTTACGGGTGGCATCGTTTAATTTTCTATAGTCAATGCACACACGCCATCCCANCTGCTTCGAGAATTATTTTGCTCTGAAAATCTCAACTTCGTGTATGTATGTTCGATCGATATTGAAGCCGAGAGAGAACCACCTTTATGATGTCCCTTGATCTCTTATTTATAGTTAAAGACTTTTATCTCCACAAGCACTACAAGAATTTCTGCATACAACAACACACATACGACAACGGTTTTTCACAAAAACCGTTGTCGTATGCTTTTTAACAACGGTTTTATCGAAAACCGTTGTCTTTTGGGGGTCAAAGACAACGGTTTTTGTGATCAAAGACAACGGTTCAATAGAACCGTTGTCTTTGAGCGTTTTTTTTGAGTCAACGACAACGGTTCTATGAACTGTTGTCGATTAGCGTGTTTTTTTGGACAAACAACAACGGTTTTGGAAAACGTTGCAATATTTAGCGACGGTTTATTCAAAAACCGTCGCTAATTTTAGCGACGGTGTCTCAAAACCGTCGCTACGTTTAACTTTGCGACGGTTTTAATATAACCGTCGCTAATTTTACCGTGGTTTTTTTGACAAACAACAACGGTTTTGGAAAACGTTGCAATATTTAGCGACGGTTATGAAATCACCGTCGCNTTCCACGCAAATGCACTCTTGTGCGCTTTCAAAACTTCCAACAGTTTGTCCTCCATCACATCTGTCACNTTGACAAACAACAACGGTTTTGGAAAACGTTGCAATATATAGCGACGGTTATTTCAACAACCGTCGCTACTTTAGCGACAGGTTTGTCAAAACCGTCGCTACGTTTAACGTAGCGACGGTTTTGAAATCACCGTCGCTAAATNTAAATCCTCTAGTCGCATCTTCATTGGCTTTCTCCATGGATGGTTGGCGTTAAAGTATGCCACTATTTCAGCTTTTTCTTCATCCAATTCATCTTCTCCCATTTCAGTAGTGAGAGTGGCCTCCAAGGGGTCCTTAAGAGCATCCTGCACATAGTTAGACACAAGAGAATCAATAGCATCAATTCTATAACAACTATCAGCATGCAAAGTGTGCTTAAGTGTATTAAAAACGTCAAAAGTAATCTCCTCTTCTCCCACTCTCAATCTTAACTTCCCTTCCTGCACATCTATCAGAGCCTTGCCAGTTGCAAGGAACGGTCTCCCCAAAATTAGAGGCATCTCCATATCCTCCTACATGTCGAGCACCACAAAATCTGCAGGGAAGATAAATTTGTCCTCCTTGACTAACACGTCCTCAATCACTCCTCTTTGATACTTGACAGATCTGTCAGCCAGTTGTAAAGACATCCTTATCGGTTTAGGTTCTCCCAATCCAAGTTTCCTGAACACAGAAAAAGGCATGAGGTTGATACTTGCACCAAGATCACATAACGCTTTATGAAAAACAACATCACCAATCATGCAAGGAATAGAAAAACTCCGTGGATCTTTGAGTTTCGGTGGGATCTTGTTTTGCATCAAAGCAGAGCAGTTTTCAGTTAGACTTATCGTCATGTGATCCTCCAATTTTCTCTTGTTTGCTAAGATGTCCTTCAAAAATTTAGCATAACTAGGCATTTGCATCAAAGCATCGGCAAAAGGAATATTGATATGCAATTTTTTAAACACCTCTAGAAACTTACCGAATTGTGCATCTAGTTTTGCTTTTTTCAATGCTGCAGGGAAAGGTAGAGGGATAACAATCTTAGACTGTGCAGTGGGTGCTGGTGTAGAGTTAGAAGACTTACCTTTAGATGTTGCAGTCTGCTCATCCCCTGCTTGAATTTTTTCTTTTTCCCGTGACTCTAGAACCTTTCCACTCTTCAACTCAATGGCCTTCACTTGCTCTTTTGGATTAGTCTCCGTGTTACTAGGCAAGGTGCCTGGCTCTCTACTGGCTATCATTTTGGCTAACTGCCCAATCTGATTCTCGAGTCCTTTTATCGATGCATCTTGGTTTTGGAGTCTAGTTTCAGTGGATGAAATGAACTTCGACATCATTTGCTCCAAGTTTGATTTTTCATCTCGAGTTTCATTTCGATACATCGGTTGCTTACTATACTGCTGTCCTCTTTGTGGTCGCGTTTGACTGCCTTGGCCACCCCATGAGAAGTTGGGGTGTTGTCTCCATCCAGGATTATATGTATTTGAATAAGGATCATTCCTCGGACGGTTTTGAATCCCCACTTGATTCACTGGTGCCTCCTCATTTACATAGAAAGGACCACTGTCTTGACAGTCTTTAACATAGTGTTCCCCTCCGCATTTTTCACAAAATATCTCTTGCAGGCGCATCGCTGTCCCGTTTATGTTCATGCTGTCTATTTTCCTGTTGAGTGCTTCTAATTGTGCAGTGACAGCTGAAAAGTCAGTTACCTGGTGTATTCCTGCAGTCCTTCGCTGAGTGTTCCTTTCGGATTGAGGGTGATAGCTGCTAGCAGCCATCTCCTCTAAGNTATCACGAGGATAAGATTTCACTAAAAGACTTTGATATATTACAGCAAATTGTAATAATCCACTCAGTTATTCTTACATATTGCAAAACTAAAACACTTAGTCTAATAAATCTTATATATTTAAAAAATGAAAGATGTTCTAACTAGTAGCTTGAATGCTACTTATAAATACAATAATTGTAAAGCTTATATGTGCGATCTGTAAATTTAAGAATATACTTCGTGAAGTGATCGCAATTTGTAGTTTGATTGCTTCGTGTGTTCACTTATTTTCAACCACCAACCTTCTTCAACTGATTCTGTAAGGTCTAGGAAATTCGAACTACGTAACCCGACTGAATGCAATCAATCTAGGGTTTTTATTTAAAATATGTGATTTACGCTTTTTATGCATTTTATTGCGTAAGTATTGCATGGTTAAGTGTGTATTTCATTGGTTGTTAAAGTTTCATTCATTAGGGTTTTAAGTCGCATTTCGTGCTCGAACGAGTAACGTAGACCGGCGATAATCATGAAACTTTTTTATTGAATAATTGTTTNACTCCTGCTCAAATTGAGAGAAGGTGGTTATGTCCGCTCGCAGCTTTATGGTTTTTGATGGAGGAAAGTACTTTAAGAGGAATGCCTTGGCCATATCATCCCAAGTTATTATTGAACCTGCAGGTAAACAATTCAACTAAGATTTAGCTTTATCACGCAAAGAAAAGGGAAATAAACGTAGTCTAACAGCATCATCTGAAACTCCATTAAATTTAAAAGTATCGCAAATTTCTAAGAAGTCGGCGATGTGAGTGTTCGGATCATCCAGCGTATTCCCCCCGAATTGGACAGTGTTCTGGATCATTTGAATTATTGCTGGCTTGATCTCAAATTGGTTTGCCCTGACAGTTGGGCGCACTATGCTTGGACGTGCCCCGTCAAGCGACGGTTGCGCATACTCAAGCATGGGTATGCGCCTTGGCTCTTCGATCCTTAGATATTCGTGATGCTCCTCCTCATGTTCGTTCCTGTTCATTATGTCTCTAAGTCTCTGCTGTTTTTGTCGTCTGCGTAATGTTCTTTCAATCTCGGGATCGAATATCTCTAGTACAGACTCGAGAGACCTTGGCATGCACTGGACAAGAGATCTGGAACAGAATACGGAGCGTTAGTTCAAAAAGAAAAATAAAAAAAAACTGCTAAAGAAAATAACTAAAAATAAAATTGTAGATTAACAGTCCCCGGCAACGGCGCCAAAAACTTGTTCGAGCAAAACTTGCACTGTGAAATCCTTAATAAAAATATGGTTTTGTATGCTCAAAATTTATCGCAAGTGCACGATGTCAAGTAATAGTATAATGTACCGGAGTACGAGTATCGTTCCACTGAAGACTGTATTTAACAATGGTTATTTTCAGTTATTGAACATTTAGCAACGAAAATTGATTTGATTGTTTTAACACTACTATTCTTAAGCAAATATGCAAATAAAAAGATTCAATAATTAACTGATGGAAGATAATATCTAAAATGGTTTATTAAAATTCAATGAAAAGAAAGATTTGTTGGGAATATCGGTTCACCTACCCCTCGTTAATTAATTAATTCGTTCGATATTGATTTACGCTTCCGACGGGATTTCCTATTCAATTGAACACACTCTCTCGAGTTATGCCAAACTAATTCGACTCAATGAAGTAATTAAATGTCTTTATATATTTATCAAGAGTGAATCGCATGTCGATATGTGAAATCCCCTAGTTTTCGACCCTTAGGATTATGACTATCGGCGCATATCCAATCTCATATGTCTATGTAACTTGTAGATCCACGTATTATACTACTCGTTCCTATCACAAGTTATTCTCTCGAACTCACTTACGATATAAACTCGTTGTTAAAATTAGTTCTGCTCTAACAACACGAAGAAAAACAATAGTATAATCAAAAATAAACCCGAAATCGAAATTGAATTAAATTAAATCAAAGTTTTGGGGTAGGATCCCCTCAAATCCCAACAAATACTAAAGCTAGCTACTAGAATTCATGATTGAAATCAGCAAAACAAAGTTTCGAAGATAAAAACTAAGTTAGAAATACTAGAATTGACGAAAGCGTGAAGAACGGTGCCCGGAAAGTGTCGAATCTTCAATCCAAGCGCCCAATTCTCTCCCAAGCTTGTAGCGGCTCTGAAAATATGTCTGAATGAATCTCAAATCTCGTACCCCCCCTTCCCATATCAGCCACACTCCCAAAATAAGGTAAATAATCGGCTGCCAAATCTTGCCAAACTTAGGTGGCGCTCGGGCGGTAATTCTTTATCGCTCGAGCGCCACACTCTCTATAAAACACTTAAGGAGTGCGGCTTTCGGCGCTCGGGTACTGGTAAAAAATTACCGCTCGAGCGCCACATATTCTGTAACTTTTCTTTGTGGATTACTTCTCGCGCTCGGGCGGTATGTCCATTGTCTTCTTGCTGGTACACTTTGCTCCGATTTCTTTTTCCGGCCAGTTTACCTGCCAATTCGTTACGCCCAGGTGAGACATGACCAAATGCAAATGTTTACTCTAAAATGAACAAAATGTACGCATGCACAATGCAAACACACACAAACTAATGCAATAAAACACGTAAAAACTACTTCTATCAATAATTATTTTAATTATTTAATATATGGTTTGTTTAAGTATGATTTTTGAAAATGGGCTTTGGTTGGGTATTTTTACTCGTCGGGTTATATTTTTAGTCAGTACGCAAATTTTAACGATTCGGAGAACTTTTCGAGGGTTCGGGCAATATTTTCAAAAACGTACTAAAACGAAATATTTTTCGGGAGTGTGTTTGGGCTTGATGGGTTTATTTTATTACTTAATGAGCCCAAAACCTTTTTTATCAATTTAATTTTTAGTTAAGGCCCATTTAAGCATAACCTTTCTACTTAAACCCTACCTAAGCAAACCCTAACCCTATTCTAGCCGAGCAGTCATCCCCTACCCTCTCAACAGTAGCCTTCCCTCTCGTTTCCCCTTGGCTTTCAAAGAAAAATTTCCCCCCGCATCTCCGGTGCAAGTCCTACGCGCACATCTTCAAGTTTTCGAGCACGTATATGTTAAGGCATGCCTTGTATCATTATTTTCTCATCATTCATGCTATGTATGCTGATATATATGTATTTGCATGAGGAAACCTTTGATCTAGCATGTACCAACGTTTTTGGCATGGTTTGACATGAAAGAATTGCATTCTCTTGATCATGACACACGTTTTTCTTGATATTGGTGCAAGGGGCAGCCATGACTGCTGGTTTAAGAGTAGTTCTTGGCGTGGGGTATGGTGTCAAGGGGATGGAGTAGGTTGGAGGTCGAGCACTAGAGAAGGCCGTAGGGTTCTTCTTGTTTACGTGAGTCGGGGGTGGCTAGATAGGAGGATTTGAGCGAGCCGGCGGTGCAAGGGCCGTTCCTAGCCTTGGACCAGACCCTAATGGGTCTGATTCATGGTCTAAGATGGCTCGAACGCTGCTGGACTTGACCACGAATCCGATTCAGCGACTAGTTTCAATTTGGTCGTGGGTAGGGTTTTTTTGGTGAATCTCAGGTGTTTAGAAGGGGGTTGAATAAACACTTCGAATTTTTGAATTATTTTCTGCAATGCGAATCAGTTCTTTGAGGAACTGATCCTAAAATCTTGTTTATCGATATATATCAGTCAACTGAAAGTAGTGCAGAATAAGACTGAGACATAGATTGAATACTTAGTGTAAAATGAAATGATAACTGAAGTGAACACAGTAAATTTTTCTGGATTTTCGGAGACTTCAAATTCTCCTACGTCACCCCTTCTATCACGAGGTTAGGATTTCACTAAAAGACTTTGATATATTACAACAAATTGTAATAATCCACTTTAGTTGTTCTTACATACTGTCAAACTGAAACTCTTAGTCTAATAATTTTATATAGTTATAAACTGAAAAATGCTCTAACTTGTAGCCTGAATGCTACTGATAAATACAATAATTGTAGATCTTATATGTGTGATCTGTAAATTTGAGAATATACTTCGTGAAGTGAATCGCAATTTGTAGTTTGATTGCTTCGTGTGTTCGCTTATTTTCAGTCACCAACTTTCTTCAACTGATTCGATCAACTATATATATTCTACGATCTCAAAAGTTGTATTTAATGCATTTAATTACCATTTAATGACAAAAAAATTTTTGAATCGTCGTGTAGTAGCTTTATCTGACAGTAGTACGGGGTATTCAGACTGTTCTGTTCTGATACAAATGTTCTGTTTTGGTACGACCTATCAGTCTGTCTACAGATATTTTAACTGATGACGTGACCAACTGATTAAAAGTCAATTGATCGGTTGATCATTTCAGCTGGGCATTATCAGTTGTAACTGATGTCCTATCAGTTGCGAAAACTTCAGTTCATAAGGTTTTTCAGCTCAGCTCAAAACGAAGTCATCATTTACGATTGTGCGTTTGTTCGATCAGTTAGATTCTTCAGTTTCTGTAGGGATTGATTTGTCAAACTCTGAAATCTATAAGATTCCAACAAATAGGTTTGAATATTTCGAGCCAAACTCAGATTTGAACTTTCTTCGGAGCCGAAGTCGAGCCAAAAAAATAAAATTTCGAGCTTCGAATCTATCAAGTCCCTAGTGGGGTCAGGAGACATCCGACGTTGCCTCACAACCACATAATTGCAAAACTAAAAACCTCATAGTAAATCAAATAACCAAAACTAGTGTATTTCATAAAATAGATAATTCGTCTTCAAAAAAAGATTAAAAAAAATTGGTGAAGCGTGCAATGGAAACAAAAAAAATCTTCTTCTTCTACACGAAACGGGGCTCGATCGCCGACCTCAAAACTTATCTTGTTCTTCATCCTCCAATTGGCTCTGTAAAGATAATGCTTCCAGAATTAAAAGCAAAAACCATTGTTTCTAGCTCGAGATCATGTGTAGTGTAATTCTGCTCATATGACTTTAATTGTCTTGTTACGTATGCAATCACCCTTCCCTCTTGCATGAGTACACACTGCACACATATGAGACCTTGCTTCGATGCGTCATTGTAGATGGAGAAATCATCGTCTTCACTTGGTTATACTAACATTGGCATAGAAACAAGTTTCTCTTTTAGAATTTCAAAACTTTTCTCACATTCTTCACTCCAACTGAATTTGGAGTTTTTTTGAGTGAATTTTGTAAGTGGTACTACTATCGAGGAAAATTGTTCAACGAATTTCTGATAGTAGCCTATTAGACCTAGAAAACTTTGAAACTCGGCCACATTATTCGGTCTTGGTTGCTCCATGATTGCTCCCACTTTCTTCGGATCCATTGATACTTATTCTTCTGAAATAATATGACTCAATAAATTCACGCTCCTTAGCAAAAATTCTTATTTCTTGAATTTGGTGTATAATTCCTTCTCTTTTAATTTATGAGGAGTGAGAAGATGCTATTTTTGGTCATCCTCATTTGGTGAATATACAAGAATATTATCGATAAACACCACCAGAAATTTATCATGCAATGACCTAAGTACTCTATTCATCAGTTCCATGAATGTCGCTAAAGCGTTTTTCAATCGAAATGGAATTACCATGAACTCATGTTGTCTGTATATCATCTTGAAGGTTGTTTTTGGAATGTCTTATGCTCTGGCCTTAAGTTGTTGATAGCCTGACCTCAGATCGAGTTCGGAAAAGACCGTAGCTCCTTTGAGTTTATCAAAAAGGACATATGTCCTTGGAACATAGTACTTGTTCTTGATTGTAATCTTTTTTAATTCTTTATAGTCAGTAAAAAATCTTATGCATGCTCACATATTTCTTCTTAACAAATATGACGGGAGCTACAAAGGATAAGCACTTGTTCTAATTTGCTTCTTATCCAACAGTTCTTGGAGTTATTCTTTTATCTCCTTTAGTTCCGCTGGGCCATGTGGTCGGATGCCTTTGAGATTGGTGTAACACCGAGTACCAAATTAATCTCGAACTCAGCTTCGCGATCCGGGATCATCCCGACTAATTTTTCCGAAAAACGTGTGGAAATTCTCGTACCATTGGAATATCTTCTAGTTTGAGCTCGAATAATTCCTTTATTTCACTTATCATTGCTATGTAGACCTCTTTTCCGGATTTAATGTCTTTCCAATTTTGGGAAGAAGAAAGTAGATATTTATGCTATTTAACCTTGCCATTGATATACCATTTCTTCGGGTCCAGAGTTTGACTTTTTTTTTTTGCGGCAATCTACTATTACATGATTTTTGGCTAACCAATCCATTATAAGAATAACATCTAAATCCAACATCGTTTGAATCAAGTAGGGACTGAATGTAATCATATTGATACTAATTTTATTCTATCTCAAGTTAGAGCCATACAGTAAGGTGCTTTTGATGTTAATGTAGTGTCTTATGCTAAGCTGATCTAAAATTAAAAATTTCTATTAGGAAGTGATCCAGGTAATTTATTGCTAAGGAAAACACATGTACTACAAGAAGATTTTCAAGCATTAACTCTTAACGTTGATTCACCTCACATAGACTTGCGAATTAGGCCTTATTTCCACCCTTCATCCTTCTTCATCCTTTTCCAAGCTTGAGAAATGAAAAGAAAACATTTTTACTCTTTGCCCTTGCTTAGTACGTGTAAATTCTCCCTTGTTCATTGTTTGGAATAATTTACACTACTACGCGGTGGCCAACATTCTACTAAAGCAAAGTTCTTGCACTACAACAAAAATGACTTTCCGCAGCGCATCATCAACAGCGTGCATTAAAAGCACGCTGTGAATAGTACTTTTAACGGCGTGCAGTAAAAGCACGCTGCGTAAAGTAATATCCGCAGCGTGCATTTATGTGTGCTGTAAATATTATATACTTTCCGCAGCGTGCTTTTAATGCGCGCCGTTAATAACATATATATTAACGGCGCGCATTAAAAGCACGCTGCGGAAAGTCATATGATATACTATCCGCAGCGTGCAATAATGTGCGCTGTTAATATTCTATGCATTCACGGCGTGCAGTAAAAGCACGCCGTTGAAATGGGTGAAGTTTTAAATTAGCGACGGTTTAATAAACCGTCGCTAATGTAACGTTGCGACGGTTTTAACTACCGTCGCTATATTTAGAGACGGTATAAAATAACCCGTCGCCGATTCGGTTTAATAAATAACCGTTGCTTTTAGCGACGGTTTTTATTGAACTGTCGCTAATAGTTGTAAATCGGCGACAATTATGTTTAAACCGTCGCTAATAGCGACGGTTTAATGCAAAACTGTCGCTAATTATCGCAAATTGTCTATAAATATCCGATTTTCGTTCCACTTGCACATCACTTTACAACACTTAAATTTTTTTCTAATATGCGTTTTTAATTTTGGTTTTAGTACATTTTTTTTAAAATTTTTGGTTAATATTTTAAGTGTTATTTAAGAGATGATAGTTTTAATGGAATTTTTTTTAAAATTTATTAAATTATAAAAGTAAATTTTTTTTTTTATTTTTACGCAAAATTTAACGACGGTTGTATGAACTGTCGCTAAATGTAGCGACAGTTTTGTAACCGTCGCTAAATTTAAACACCGTCGTTCTCTTAGCGATGGAGTAGTAACCGTTGCTAAATTAGCGACGGTATTTTTTGTATTTAACCGTCGCAAATTAGCGACGGTTAACTTAAAAACCGTCGCTAATATTTAAATTTTTTTTAATATTAACGGCGTGCATTGCACGCTGCGGATAGTTGTATTAACGGCGTACATATGCACGCCGTTGATAGTAGTATTAACAGCGTGCATGCGCACGCTGCGGATAAACTCGAACTTTCAACAGCTTGCAAGTTCGCAGCGTGCAATGTGCGCCGCGGAAAGAGTATTTGCGCGCTGCGAAAAGCCATCTTTGTTGTAGTGTTGGCAAACAAATCCGCTATTAGAATCGCACTAAATATTACTATATTGAGTTGAATCAGATCAGCACTGAATTCTCTAGCTTCGATGTTGTTGCTATAGAGTTGATAAAACATGAGTTTTATTTGAGTGGCCATTTTATAATGTTGGATTTCGGTTTTCTACGCGTGGATTTCGGTTTTCTACGCGCCCAAACGCAGCGGAAGTTTTAAAATTTTTATTTTATTTTGACAATCAAAATATATTTGATTTGGACGCTCGTATGGTTTTACGATTAAACATTCATAGGGAGTTAGAATATTATACCTTTGTTGAATTAAATCACTTGGCTCCAACTATTACGGGGTTAGCAGTAATAGCTCTTGTTGTAATCCCTACGAACTTTCTTCAAAAACTTGTTTCCTTCAATCCTTCTAATCAGGTCCACGACTAGATGATTTGTTCCTCTTCTAATTTGCACTAGAAAAATTAGAAGATATTTTTCGTTGAGATGAAACACGAAGAAGAAATCGACTCAATACTATAAGCCGAATTCTTCTTACAAAAGAAAAGAGTTTTTGAGAGCATCACCCAAAATTTGGGAAGAGCCGAAAGTATATGAATTCCTTGCCCAAAAGATTTCGGATGCTGTTCACGTAAATAAGAACAAAAAAAATTCTAATTATTATTTCTAATCCTTAATTTACTTAATTAATCTTACTAATCAAGTTAATTAAGGATTCTAAATGCTCTTATCTTTGCCAATCTCGGTTGATGGAATTTTGGAGACCTTCTCCATTTTCTAAAGATTTTCTAATCCTTTCTTTACTTAATTAATCTAATTAATTAAGTTAATTAAAAGATTCCAAAAATTGCATCCCCTAGTCAATCTCGAATGCATGCTTTTTATTAGAAAAAAATATTCTAATTATATTTCTAATCTTTATTTTTACTTAATTAATCCAATTAATTAAGTTAACCAAAGATTCTAAATCAATGTCATATTAAATGCAATTTCGAATATTAATACATATATTTTGAGAATATCATGCATTAATTTTATTTTGCTTTGTGTGTAAGTTTTAAATTATGGTATCATGAATATTTTCATATTACATACATCAATACCATATTTAATAAAAAACTTAATGGGCTATATTTTAATTCATTAAAATATAATTTAATTATTAAAGCTCATTTGAACTTTAATAAATTGGCATGATAGGCTTATACTCTTACAAGCCCATGATCCATGCTCCCATTACATTAATCTCATCATAATACTGATCGACGATCCAACATCATCGATGTGACAAATTCAACTTATTGTTATTATGATGCACACTTTAATTTCGAGATCACCAATGTCCAAATAAGGCAGGTGCACTCCTTTTGACTATTTTAGCAATCATGCTCTCAAAATTTCTATATGCTTTTATAAACTTTATTTATAAGCTTATCGATTGATCATATCAAACTTATTTCTTATAAATTCAACTCATTGAATTTATTATCTCAACGTTTTCTATAAATTCAACTCCTTGAATTTATTATCTCAACGGGAACAAAATAATCCAGTACTTGTGTGACCCTCAATGGTTCAGGGATACAGCTAGCCGTGGGTTCACAACTCTTTGTGATTCAGGACATAATCCTTTATTCGGGCTTACCCTAATTTGCCCACATTCCCTGCACCAACATTTGATCATGAGAATGTCAGAAACTATTTTCTGATTAAACCCATCGAATCATGGTAAGAGCGTCTAGTAGCATCGCCCCATGATTCCTTAGGTATCACTGATAGTGCTTGCAAGAACCAGTTGATTATGATTAGCGTACAGTACGGTCTCTTCATCTCATATATCCCGATCGAATCTGGAACCATTGGTTAATCGAGGGTTGTATATCAATTCGATAACTATGTGACACATATAATAGTGGCATCGCATGTACTATTGGAGAACTCATTCTCCAACGTACATTTCATACTCTGGCCAGATATTCCACGCATTATTATCTCATCAGATCTCATAGGATATCCACACCCGTAGGTGAGCGGTGAATCCCCGACTACAATGCATTGCCTCCTATATGTGTCACAACTGTACCCAATCTCGCTACCTGATGACTCTCCTGGAGCCGGTAAACGAGTCAAAGCACAGCCCTAGCATATAGAGCCTCAGTGTTGTCCCGGGTCATAAGGACTAATGGTGTACAATCATAACCACGGACTTATCCTTTCGATGAATGATAACCACTTGGAAAGCCCGAGGGAGGGTTGTTCGGTATAATCATCATATGACTACCCATCTGCATACTTGGACATCTCTATTCTCTTACCAAGAAACGCGGTACACAACATCACAGATGCTAGTCTCGAGCTCAAGCGACCTTTATCCATGTTTTTGGCGGCTGAATCGACTAGGAACGAATTTAGATTATACAGTGTTTACAAATAAGTTTCAACATCGAATTACGATTCATTTATATTAAAGTATAATCAAGGATTTTATCTATGCTGATTGCATGGGTATACAGATAAAGTAAACTGAAACCATTAAAAAGTAAATTATATTAAAATAAAGATTGTTTATTTCACTCGAGTCAATAAATTCCCCAACCAACAGTTGGCTTACAGGACATCTACTCTAACATATAAAGCTCACTAAATTGGTCCAAGTTAACTCTTGTTTTCTTAGCAAATCATTTGAGAAAATGCTTTGTAGCACTTAGTCAAAATATCAAATAATATATAGGCAGACAAGCTTTTGATTATAAATTATGTACCACTATATCATTTGGAAGATTGGCTTATTCTTGAAATAATGTATATCAGAAGTAAATTCCACTTTTCTATGCATTGCCCGGTGTGCACCACTTCATGGATATGACATACTTTGGCCTTATTGTTAACTTCAGGAGTGGATATCCTCTAGGCCAATGATCAAAGGAGGCTGGTTTTTTAATTTTTTGTCATTAATTACGAGATCTTTAACTGTGGCAAAGGAAAAACTGTAATTTAGATGATTTTTATTGTCAAATTACATATTTAGTATTTTATTTTTGTTTTTTAACAATTATAATCAATTTTTTCCTCGTGGCTTTACCATTGTACTTTTTTCCCAATACCATGTTAGTGTTTATGTAGAAAAAGTACAAAATCGCAAACAAATTATCGAACCTGTAAAAAAAAATGAAAGATATAGAGCAAAGATTCAATTTCGACAATGTAACGGATCAAAATCATGAAGTGATAAACATAAAAGATGAAAGAAGCAAAGCAAATTTCCCTCTGTTGTACAATAACATAAGTAACTAAATGTGTTTGATGATCTAATTAAGGTATGACAAATAGTGTTCCGAGTGATGATCCTGTGTTTTAATTCTACTTTGAAGTGAATGGAGGAGAGACAATATTCTGTACAAATCACCGTCACACACGGCCACGACAAGGCGGTGTCAGTTCATGTGCATGTCCATACCCTTGCCATGTGGGATTTCTAGTGTACGTACTTTATCCTATTAGAAATATTATTGATTTCAAATTTTTATGCAAAATCATCTCAAATTGAAAAAAAAAATATTAATAAAAGATTATAATTAAATTTAAATGATTTTATTTAAATAAGTTTTATATTATAAAAATTAATAAGATACTAGGCTACAATTTAAAATAAATAAATTTAAAAAACAAAAAAAGATAAAAAAAAAAAATTAGAGCATGATATTATTTTGATAATGTAACTTAGTCATTTTCCAAGTCCTCGGAGTTTAGCATTATTAGTTCAACAAGTTGATGATTGTTTTCGGGTTTATTTCTTTTTCAATGGAATGTTAATTTAATGTCGGACATTGCTCACATGTCCGACTTTACATTAACTTTGATGGTCAAATAAAGGTCAGACTAAAACAAAATTTTAACGACTAATTACAATTTTGAAAAAAAAAAATAGTAAAATTACATGAACAAAATTACAAATTTCCACAAATCCAGATAATATCCATTGTTGAATTTTTTTTAATTTTGTTTTAATATCTAAACCTAAATTTCAGACAAATTTCAACAAATCCAGACAATATCCATTTGTTGATTATTTTTTTTTTTATATCTAAACATACAAGATACCTTATCCATTAAATTCTAGACATTGGTAGTCTTCGAGAGTTTGACGTACAAGTAGTCGCAAAAAAACATCTATAACACCACTGTCTTATTATGATTTGACAATGTGATCTCATAACTTTCGGATGTAACTAAAAAAGTCGACATACCATCCAAAAGAAAATTAAAATTTTATAAATATTAATAAAATAAATTATTTTGAAGAATATAAAACTTAAATATTTTTAGCAAATTATCGATACATCATAGTTGATGTCACAGTTTAGATCGAAAAAATGTTGCATAATCATGGTTATTAACTTATACTGAAGATAAATTTTTATTATTGTTTGCACATTATTTTTGTGATGCGAATATGTCAGGTGTTTGAAGCACCAACTTGTACGAAAATAATGAAAAATCTAACTTATAAATTTCAAACTAGAATGAATTTCTAAATTGATAGTTCGTTTTAATATTTTATGCAAATATTACGCCAAAAATAAAGAAAAGAGAATGTAATTTGATGAAATAAAATCACAACATGCTTGTATATCCACAAATCAGTATGAAATTACAAATACATAAATATATAATAAAATTTTGTTGAAAACTTAACAAGAACGACTTCTATTGCTAAAATGTGGACCGAAGAACATGAAAGACGTTGGAATCTGGAGACTTAAGCTATGGAAATATTTGCAGAGAATTTGCAGATTTGTGAAGTTGAATGTCTCCTCTGTGTTCTGCCGATCTTCTTTTTTTCTGGTATTCTGGGCGGTTCTTCCCACTCACTCACTACTTCATGATTTTGCATATTATCTCCCTATGATCTCTTCATGTTTGTACGCATTTTGATTTATTCAAATCAATTCAAATTATTGATGGGATCTTATCCACTCTTGTTATTTCATTCTTCTGGATTTGGTCTTGATTATTTTGGGTCAAATTAAAATATACTCCCAACAAGTGCTCCCGCAAGCAATGGGCCAAAGTTTTTGTATATAGGCCCATTTACAATTTACGTATTTGTAATAGCCTAAAATTTCTTTCTTAATTTATTTGGAAATGTCCTAGTTTTTTAGCGGGGACGAGGGTTTTCTTACTTATGTTGTTGATGTCTCTAAAAAGGAGCCATTTTTAT
This sequence comes from Primulina huaijiensis, assembly GCF_012295235.1. Taxonomy (NCBI): domain Eukaryota; kingdom Viridiplantae; phylum Streptophyta; class Magnoliopsida; order Lamiales; family Gesneriaceae; genus Primulina; species Primulina huaijiensis. The sequence goes on from NC_133323.1 coordinate 16,655,112, forward strand.
CTGATATTCATGTTGCTTAAGAGTTCCCGAATGTATTTCCCAATGAGATTCATGATTTTCCTCCTCATTGAGAAGTCGAATTTAGTATTGATCTTGTACCGGAAATTGTGCCTATTTCTAAAGCTCCTTATCGCATGGAACATTTGGAATTGAAATAACAATTGCAAGATCTTCTCGATAAGGGATATATTCGATCGAGTATATCAGCTTAGGGAGATCCAGTTTTATTTGTTCGAAAGAAAGATGGTATTATACGAATGTGTATCGATTATAGGCTACTGAATCAGGCTACTTTGAAAATAAGTATCCACTTCCACGTATTGATGACCTATTTGATCAACTTCAGGGCACTTCTGTTTACTCTAAGATTGATCTTCATTCTGGTTATCATCAAGTATGAGTTCGAGAAGAAGACGTGTCTAAAACTGCTTTCCGTACCAGGTATGGCCATTATGAGTTTTACTTATGCCTTTCGTTCTCACTAATGCTTCTGCTATCTTTATGGACCTAATGAATCGTGTCTTTCGGGATTTTCTTGAACGATTCATTATCGTCTTTATTGATCGATATTCTTGTATATTTGAAATCGAAAATGGAGCATGATGAATATTTGAGACAGGTACTTCAAACTCTTCGCATTGGTAATTTATATGCCAAATTGTCCAAATAGGAATTCTAGATAGACAAAGTAGTATTTTTGGGCTACGTCATTTCGAGACATGACATAACTGTTGATCCTGCTAAGGTTGAATCTATATTGAAATGGTCGAGACCTACGAATGTCCCTGAAATCCGCAGCTTAATGGGTTTAGATAGTTATTATCATTGTATTATTGAATGGTTTTCGAAAATAGCTAAACCTATTACTCAACTGACACAGAATGATCTGAAATTCATTTGGTCATATGAATGTGAAGATAGTTTTCTTGAATTAAATATGAGATTGACCACAATACATGTACTTACTATTCCCTCAGGTACCGAAGGATTTGTAGTGTGTACAAATGCATCTTGTAAAGTTTTGGGTTGTGTTCTGATGCAACATAGAAAGGTGGTCGCTTATGTGTTTTGTCAATTAAAATCTCATGAAACTCGTTACCCTATGCATGATCTTGAATTGGCTGTGTAATGATCATGGGCCATTAGGCTGAACCAACACGGGCCTCGGCCCATATCCATGCACCACTACTGGTGATGGGTCGTTTGGTTGGTCTAGCATGAGCCATAGCTCATGCCTACGCACCGTCACTCATAGAATATCCCACATCTGGAAAGTGGTTTCTTTCGTCTCCTCCAATATTACGGACAAAAGTGTCGATCACCACTGTACTGGGACAAAATAGATGAGACAACCATAATTGGGCTAGAACTATTCCAAGCGACAATGGAAAATGTGGTCATTATCAAAGATAGACTCAAGGCTGCGCAAGACCTGTAAAAGAGTTAGTTCGATCTTAAAAGGAGGCCAATGGAATTCAAAGTTGGTGAAGAAGCTTATATAAGAGTCTCACCAATGAAAGGAGTAATTAGATTTAGTAAAGCTGGAAAACTGAATTCTTTGTACGTAGGATCATTCAAAATTTTAAAGAGAGTGAGAACTTTGTCTTACGGGCTAGCATTGCCACAAGATATGTCTAGAATCTATAATTTATTCCACGTGTCCCAACTAAAGAAATAAATCCCAGACCCAAGCCATATGTTGGAAGTTGAACCACTCATTATCGAATGAAACATGAGAGAAGATCTGAAATATGAATTGATCTCTATTCAGATTGTGGATACCAATAACCAAGTACTAAGAAGACGTATCATTCCCTACGTCTAGGTGCAATGGTACAATCACACAGAATGTGAAGCTATTTGGGAGTTTGAAGAGAAACTGCGCAAACAACATGTCCTTAACTTTCGAAAGTCAAACCAACTCATCGAAATTTCCAATAAATAGGGAGAGATGTGAAAATCCAAATTTTTAGACACGTCATTATTTATATACATATATAAGAATTTATTTTCGAGTTATAATAAATTCAAAAATATTAAATAATACAGAAATTACAAGCCAATAAATGCATGAAATTCAAAATTCAGTGTAAATCACGTATTAATCTCAAATTAAGCTGAGATATCTATCAAATTTGGAAGAAAATATTACATAAAAGACAATTTTTCTGAACAAGGATGTATATCAATATTTATGGAAGGATTATCTCGAAATTTATGAAAGGAGCATATCAAAATTATGGAAGGATATCAATCGAATTATGGTAAGATTTTCACTTCATCCCTATAAATATCACCCTATACCATTCGAAATTTCACACCATTCATACACTCAAAATTTTCGAAATTCTCTCTAAACTCTTCGTAGAATTTTCGAAATTTTGTTATCCAAATTCTGCTGCAGTCATCAAAATTCTGTTCAAGTTCGGAAAATTATTTATCTTGCTCGAGTGCTCGGAATCCGATATCAACCGATCATAAATGATTTCATATGTTTTGAATAACATATCCAAATTTCAGCCAAATCCAAAGGTTATTTTTTTTGTTAATAGGATTCGCAAGAAAACTGCTCAGATTCTAAGCGGGAACATCATATTTACGGTTATTTGTCCATTAACATGTCAAAACGGTTTCCAAACCTGATCTCCATAGTTAATAATTTATTTTAACGTACTTGTGAACGTAATGTTCAAGTTTGAGCCCGATCCAACGGTTCAATAAGTCGTAAATAATTTTGCAAGGCGAATAATTTTCTGGTCGTAGTTCTGCTGCGTTTTGGAAGTGCCGGTTGCATGATTTTTCTATAATTTTCGAATTCTTCACATCTTCTTTCAGATATAAGGCAAATAGGATTGTTTTAAAATATGTTGTATATGAATTATTTCGTTTTTGAAAGTTTCGATCGAGCACCGTTATTCTGTTTCTACCCATTCTTGATACGATTATCGTATGTTTTATGTTTTGGCACTGTGAGGATACAACTGGATATGGGTGGGAATTCCAATATGACATATTTATATGGTCCTTACACGGTGAGATTGTAACTGTTATACAATTTTGGCCCCTTAGAGAAGTATAAATTAGGGTACGATATCAATAAACCAAGAAAATTAGAGGAATCTCAGTGCCTTGGCCAAAAATATGTTTATGGTTATGATTATGACATGTTATGAGAATCATGTTATGCATGATATGATATCTGGTTTTCGAAATTCATGTGTATTTGTTATGTATATGCTCGAACGACCCCCACTTACTGAGTAACGATCATAACACTCACCTCTTACTCTACGCTCTCCATATAAGTCAGAAGAGAAAATAGAAGAAGATAAACAAGGTCAGTTTTGGGGCTGATAATAAGATGAATCAAGAAGTTTATTTTGTTTTTGTTTTTTTAAGTTTAGTTCAAGTTGCAAAAGCTTCCGCATATTTTTATCATTTTCAGAATCTATGTTGTAAGAACAATTTTATGATTGATTATGAGTAATAAACTAGTTTTTAGTTTATACTGTACTACGAGAACTACAAGAAAATATGACTTCGAAAACACATCAAAGACAACAGTTTTTTATTAAAACCGTTGTGTTTTTTCTTTTAACAACGGTTTCAATAAAAACTGTTGTCGTATCCTAAAAAACCCCGCTCATAGACAACAGTTTTTAAAAATCGTTGTTTTTGATGTGTCTACGACAGCAGTTTTCTAAAAATCATTGTCTTTTAGCGTTTTTTTAGGGGTCAAAGACAATGGTTTTATAAACCGTTGTCTGTTAGCGTGTTTTTTTGGACAAACGACAACGGTTTTAAACAACCGTTGTGGATTAACATGTTTTTTGGACAAACAATAATGGTTATCTTAAATTGTTGTTATATTTAGCGACGGTTTTGGTTAAACCGTCGCTATATTTAGCGAATGTTTTATTAAAACCGTCGCAAATTTTAAAATAGCGACGGTTTTATAAAAAATCGTTGCTGATAGCGAGCGACGGTTTAATAATAACCGTCGTTATATATTTAAAGACGGTTTTATAAAAACCGTCGCAATATTTAAAATAGCGACGGTTTTATCATTAGCGACACTGTCGTTAATAGCGACAATTTATTAAACAATCGTCGCTAATAGCGACGGCTTTATTTTAACCGTTGTTGATAGCGACGGTTTAACCAAAAACCGTCGCAAATTGTCTATAAATATCAGCGTTTTCGGACCATTTCCCTCGACACGATAAATTTCTCTCTTAGAAGATTTTAGTTTCGATTTAGAGTAAGTTTTTTCGCTTCAATTTTTGGTAAATTTCTAAGTGTTAGTTAAGATCATGAATATTATTATCTTAGTCAGATTGTAAGTTTTTTTTGGTAGATTTATTAAATTATAAAAGTAATTTTTTTTACTCTACGTAAAAAATTAGCGACGGATTATGACAAACCGTCGCTGTCGCTAATTGTTTCTCTAAATCGTCGCTAATTAACCGTCGCTAATTAGCGAAATCAGCGACGGCTTAGTCAAAATATGTCGCTAATTTTAGCGACGGTATCATATCATAAATCGTCGCTAATTCTTCAAATTAGTGACGATTTTTGTAAAATCGTAGCAATATGATATCTATGACAACGATTTTAAACTGTTTTCGTAGAACACACTTTCAACAACACCCTCCATCACAACAGTTTTAAATGGCCTACGACAACGGATAAAATCCATTGTCATTTAGCATTTTTTTTTTGTAGTGGAGGCTTGTAGTTTTCAATTGTGTGGTTGTAAAACAACGCCGGAGTCGACTAACCCCGCTCTCGGGCCGTAACAGATTTGGTTTATCCAGGAATATCTTCAAGCAATCATATATAGATTTAGACAATGCTTGAGATCTTTCTTCAATTTTCATTATTGTCAACTCTTCTCTACCAAATGGTTTGAAATGTGATAATATACCTTTGGAATACGACCTGAATGCAAATACAACTTCTTGATCGGTTGTTTAGCAGCAGTTTTTTCTATTGGTGAAACTTAAATCTCTTCTTGGTTTGGCAGACACTCCACATCCCCTTGATCGACATTTTCTATCCTTCTTGGCAGCATATTTGTGTTCAATTGGACGTGGTAAAAATTGTTTACACAATATTTCTATGATGTAGGCATGCTAGGTGCAAGCACCAACTTGTGCGAACATCTTTCTTATGAGATTTGAGTTTGACCAATTTTGAGCCTTATTAAAATATAGCTCCAACAACTATATTTCTCTTCGATTTGTTTAATTTTTACATAATATTATTATAATTCATTTGATTGTTCGTAAAACTGTTATAATGTTCAATTTGTTTAATAATTCACATCGAATTGAAAGATAGGATCCCAAGTTGATGTAGGGACCAAGTCTGAGGGAAAAGATTGGCAGAAGGTTTTGTGTGGATACCTTTCTCTGTGCAACAAATTAAAAGAGATGGAGCCCCCACGGATTTTGAAATGTTGTATATTGATAATATTTTTTATTTTCTAATATATATATATATATATATATAATGAAAATAATATGAGTGGTTCATATACACACAACCACAAAATTACATATTAATTACATAAATTGTCCCCACTTTGGTTGTTTGTAACCATGAATTTGAATGTATATTACAATATTGTTATTGTCTGTACTCTCAAATTTGGACTATCGTGTCTGGATTCGTTCAATCTGGGATAATATATTGGTTAAATTTTTCTTACTCATAAGTTTTTCTTACTCTTTTTTTTTGCCAAATTAATCTTATAAGTTGTAAATTTAATGAATTGATAAATTGGTTTTTATTTTCAATTTTTATCTTTTATTTTTATCGATAAATGAATATTAAAAGTTAAAATAAGGACCAACTTATTACATACAGTGCAATCAGTGCACCTCTCCTCTCGAGCTAAGATTATGTACTTAATATTTATTTTTATTTACAAAAGAAATTCTTCTATCACAAGTAATATGAATGCTTGACGGAATGCCGAACATTTGTCAGTGGTAAATACATAAATGCATGCAGTCTTTTTCAGGTGAATAATTTCCAGTAAATATAGCCAATCAAAATTTTTTTTCCTAATATAATTTTGAATATATACGTAAAATAATAATTGAAGAATTAAATTTCTGGCAAGTGGTGTTGGACCAGGAACCCAAGTTGTAGCAAAGACGAGAATGAACAACACAGGAGGATATCAACCCACACGCATGTATATCAATTAAGATCATACACTCACTCACCTTTTTAGAAATAAAAAAATATTACATACTTAGATATTGTTACAATAATAAAAAAATAAAAATAAAAAAGGAGACACAACTTTACACGAGAAACTGAAGATCGGTTAAAAAAAACATTAACTCTTGTGAGACGCTCTCATTGATTAATTTTGTGAGATAAATATTCTATTTGAGTCACATATGGAAAAATATTATTTTTTATGATAAAAATATTATTTTTATTGTAAATATGAACATAGTTGATTGGTTTCACGGATTTTTCGTCAAACGTCATACTTATTAAAAAAAAAAAAAAACTCGAGCAAAGTAGGAGCATTCACAATATCCAAGGTTTGGTAAAAAAAAAACTCGAGCAAAGTAGGAGCATTCACAATATCCAAGGTTTGGTAAAAAAAAAACTCGAGCAAAGTAGGAGCATTCACAATATCCAAGGTTTGGTACAAGAAGCAGTATTTCATGTGTTTATAACATAGACACGCTATTTTATAGTTCAAGAAACGCAATAGAATTCAGCTCGCAGACTCTTAACAAAAATAAGAGTATGTTTTTCGTAAGACGATCTCACGGATCTTTATTCGTGAGACGGACCACTCCTGTTCATATTTACCATAAAAATTAATATATTTGACATAAAAAGTTATATTTTTTCGTGAATGATCCGTATAGAATATCTGTTTCACGAAATTGATCCGTGAGACCGTCTCACATGAGTTTTTGTGCAAAAATAATTATATTTAAATTGACCACCAAGTTTTTTCCCATTTAAACCCAAATGGTTCCATTAAAATTTTGATTTTTTTTTAAGAAAAAGAAATAGTTACAGAGAAAATAAAATACATTATATTAAGAACACATTAAATTTATTTGAGTTTTGACAGTTGTTTTTGTAGGGTGAACCACAGACATGGACCATTGATCGTTTGGATCATTGGATAATAAAGGTTGTGTTTGATTGTGAAAAGGTATGACAACACATATACACCTTTCATTTCACACTTTGTATCTCTCTTCTTTTCTTTGCTTTATTTTTTATTTAAAATTTTTATGATAGTGACTCGATTTCATTATTATTAACATTATAATTTTCATCATTAATTTTATTTTAGAGTATACTTTATGGTAGAAGTTAATCGAGGGCTATTTTAGTGATGGGCGTCATTTATTGAAGAAGCTCGGATAATGTAAAATAGCTTCCCATATATCCATAAGGAAATGTTATTTGCACTCAATTTTTTGTTGAATGCAATATTCATTAATAAAATTTTTGAATCAAGGCTAGTTTTGAAAAAAATATCGAAATTCCGATATGTCAATTTTACTATTTCAAAAATACCAATTTATCGAAGTTTCTGGTTTATCAAAGGTTTCAGTATGATATGGTAATAATATCGAAATTTTCGGTATGGTACGACATTAAATTTAAAAAATTTCGGCATATATCAAAACACTGAAACAATATATATAAATAAAAAATATAAAATACTTTTAAATAAAAAAATTAATTAAATTTTAAAAAATTTAAGGTTTTTTAGTATAAAACGGTATATATCGACAACTTACCGAAATCTCGGTATATTGCAAAATTTCGATATGATCGATATGTTAGTTATATGTACCGAAAATTTCGATATAACGAGACTCGGTACACTGAAAGTTTCGGTTCAATATCGGCATATATATTTTTATACCGTAATTTTCAGTATGATACTATATATTACCCCCTAAATTCAAGAGTGCAGGAGCAACACCAGCCGCGTCCCTGGGCACATTCATCGCGCAACCGCGTGCCCGATACAGCATGCCCGTGCAGGAAGTTCCGCGTAGCTGCACAGATCTGAGGCGCACCAACGCACACCAATGCGCCCTAGCGAGATTTTCCTGCTCTCCAACGCACGTGGAGAGAGAGAGCAACCAACCTATACATAACCATGTGCGCACCAGCACGCATTCTCGACAGCCTTGCGCGCTACGACGACCCATCTTTGGGATTTTTCTACATATAAAAAGCTAGCCATAGCTTTTGGAAGATGAGAGCCGCAAAAGAGCGCCACGTACCACACAAAAAGAGAGAGGGCGAAAAACGTGAAGAACGAAGAGCAAGAACAGAGACAAATAACTCATCTTCCAGGGATGGACATGCTCGTTCAGATTCAATCGTTCTTCTTTTCTTCTTATTATTTTGTATTTGATTATTTTGAATGTTGAAAAACATGATTTTTTTAATCATTTTTAATATGTCGTGAATTAATTTAGTTATCAAGGGGATGATGTAGCTTGGTCGATGCTATATTTTTTTAATCGTTGATTTATATATTCAATTTAATTCTTCTTTTGTGTTGGGATCAATTAGGGTATAATCGTTGAGCTACAATAGCTCGGTTCTTTAAATATTGAACACTGATGAATTAAATCGAGTTTGGTATTCAAACCAAGCGGAAGACACTCGAAATAATCCTTCGTAGAAACCGATTATATATTTTGTAAAGCATTTACAAACCCATTCAGCTAGGACTTACCCGCTGCCTAAACTGAACTCCTAGCACTCAAGATTGTAGGAAGCACCTCACAATCAGCATATTGTTTAATGTCTCATATGCAAAGACTACATACACAAGTTTATTGTCTTTGTGCAAGACTCACTCAACTAATCTTTGAAGTTCAACTCTCTTGTATATGTGTGAGTGATTGTGTGTGAGCAATTTATCATTTACAGTGTACATCTCAAGTATCCTCACACAAGGGCTTGTGCTTTCAACTAGCTGATATATTCATGCTAACTGCCCATTTTTTGAATCCTCTTCAAAAGCTCTTGTTTGATCTTCAAGATGATGTATTTATATGCTCCAACAGTGATATATACGTTAGACACAAGAATATGACCATTTGGAAAGTTTCTGTACTGTTTCTGAAATTACAACGGTCAAATTCGTCTTGCTGGACATTTTACCGACTGGTCAACTCAACTGGTCGTTTAGTTCAACTGGTCAGCCACTGGTTCAGTTCAGTTCAGTTCAGTTTCAGCTGTTTTGCTGAAATCATCCTAGCTGATTTCAATTTGTGCAGAATCAGTAGCTTCATTGTCATTTATCAGCATTTTAAGCTTCGATTCAAACTTTGACTTCTGAAGATTATTTGTAGATCATCATCTTATCTTTTCAACGCATACTGAATCGCTTCATTTCGATAATCGAGCTGAGAGATATGACAAAAATACCGCAGCTGCTCAAACCCAACTGATTACTATCTTCGTGCGATCAGTTACGATCAGTTTGGCCTAGATAACATCCGAATTTGCCTAACTGACGTGCAATACAACTTGTTTCAAATTGAGTTTTCTGATTAGTCCAGTTGGCAGAGTGTCATTTGAATCATTCATATGGGAGATATCATCAAAACACCGAACCTTGCCAGAAATTCAGTTTGTGCAAAATTCAGTTTCAGCTTGCTTCTTGTTTTAATAACATAATACTTGAGTAAATATGTTAAAAAAACAATAACAAGTTTTGTTAACATCAAAATCAAGATTGCGAACATGAAATGTTCCAACAATCTCCCCCTTTTTGATGATCACAAAACTTGGATAAACAATCAATTCAAGTAACATATTTCTCCCCCTTTTTGTGTGGATCAAAAAGTCACATTTTTTCAAAATATTTTGAGCACAAAATTTTCTCCCTCTCAATATTTAAAAATAATCTCTCCATTAAAATTATAATGAGTTCTCCCCCTATATTTTTGAAATTTTGAAAATTATAAAAGAAGAGGGATAACTAACCAATCTTCTCCATGGCTCATTTTCTGCTGCAGCACATATGCTCTGCCTTCAACGAATAAACTGTATTTTTTCGGGCATAACTAGGCTAAAAATTTTATACCGCTGTAAACCTCTGTGAGTCTAGTTCACAACGCAAAAAGCGGTTTGTCATTTGGACACTCGAGCAAGGAGATATGCCATTTTTCCTACAGTCGCTGCAAGCTGCACGAAAATTCAGTTTTGCATATATATGTTTAAAAAATCTGAAATTTCGAATTTTAAACACCAAAATCAGTTTCAATGTTCTTTCAAGAACAACCTGCTCTGATACAAATTGATAGGATCAGATGAAGTAAGATGAGTGTTTAGAAGGGAGTTGAATAAATACTCACGGTTTTTGACTCTTTTTCGAAGGTTTGAATCAGTTTGGTGAGAAACTAATTCACAAGATCTTGTCAGTCGATCACAATCAGTTAACAATTAAGTGCGAAATAAAACTGACTGAAAGATAGAATATAGTAACTGAAAAGCGTAAAAGATGCACAAGGTTTGTTTCTGGATGTTCGGAGATTTCAATTACTCCTACGTCAACCCCTTCTATCACTCGTGAAGAACTCATTATTACTTTGCATGACATGGTGAATAAATATCACAAACTTGCTCGATCTTTTGAGAAGGTTAGAGCTAAGCAAAATGTTCCTAACGACAACAAAACTAAAACTGATGAATCAGTTGAAATGTTGAGTCTGAAAAGGGAAATTGCTAAGCAAAAATCTGAAATGATTGAGAACCAAGCCTTAATACATCAGTTAAAAACTGATATTTCAAAACAAACTGAACTGATTCAAGCTTGGAACAAGTCTTCAGTTGCATTAACTGAACTGCAGAACTCACAAAAATCAGTTGATGACAAAACTGGTTTGGGGTACAACAATCATGTTGAAAATACTGCAAGTGATACACCGCCAAAGTTGAGTAAAGACAAAGAAAAATGTATTACCTTTGTAAAACCAACTGTGGTAAATGAATTCTTAGAACCAAGTAAACCAACTGTTCAATCGACTAAAAGTAAGAACAAAGGTAAACGGTATGGTATTGGATATAGCTCAGAGAGTTCAACTGATTCCAGAAACTGGTCACCAAAACGATCCTGTTACAAAAATCAGCACTCAAAGAATAGCTATTACAATTACTACAACTGTAAACCAGTTCAGAAACGATATCGAAAGAATAGTCAGTTGAAAAAGGGTACAAATCATATTGTCTCGTCTTCACATCACACACCCAACAAACAAAAGTCAAGAAAAACTATCTGGAACACAGCGACTGGAAAGTTGGTTAAACCGATCCAAGTCTGGGTTCCTAAATGAATAATTTGCTTAGGACCCAAATGAATATGGATACGAAGATTATATCTTGTTTGTGATTGCAGGTAACAGGTACAAACAAGGAATCCACCTGGTATCTAGACAGTGGTTGTTCACGACATATGACAGGAGATGCAAGTTTGCTATCTCAACTGAACATGTACACTGGACCAAACAAAAGTTTTGGAGACAATTTCAAAGGTAAAACTGTGGGTAATGGTAAGCTTATCCATTGTAACTTCACCATTAAAGATGTTTTATTGGTTGAGAATATGAAGTATAATCTGATTAGCAACAGTCAGTTAGCGATAATGGATTCTCAGTTCAGTTTACTTCACACTTGAGTAAATATGTTAGAAACACAATAACAAGTTTTGTTAATATCAAAATCAAGATTGCGAACATGAAATGTTCCAACAATCTCTCCCTTTTTGATGATAAAAAAACTTGGATAAAAATCAACTCAACTAACATATTTTAATTAAAATGTCTGACATCTATGTGCTTGGTCCTTGAGTGAAGAACTGGGTTGTAAGTGATAGCAATCGTGCTTTTATAGAGTTTGTTAGGATCGATTTGGGGGAAAATTGTTGGGCTACAATAGCTCGATTATTGAAATATTGAACATCGATGAATTAAATCGAGTTTGGTTTTCAAACCAAGCGGAAGAAACTCGAAATAATTCTTCGTAGAAACCGATTAAATATTTTGTAAATCATTTAAAATATATGAAAGTTGAATGAGTAAAAATGTTTTGGTTGAAGCATTTTATCAAACACTTTATATGCAATATTTTAATATTTGAAGAACACATAAAATGCTTCAAGAATGCATCTTTAAAATAATGGAAATGATAAGTAAATGTAATAAACAAATAGAGACGAATTTTTTTTATGGATGTTTGGAGACTTCAAATGCTCCTACGTCACCCCTTCTTCCCTTTGGGAAGGATCCACTAGAAGATTTTGATTTATACAACACCTCGTACAAACTCATTTCAATTTAAGACTTATCTCTTGCTTAATTTTAAGTCCTAGCACTCAAGTTTGCAGGCAGCACCTCACAATCAGCATATTGTTAATGTCTCATATGCAAAGACTACATACACAAGTTTATTGTCTTTGTGCAAGACTCAATCAACTAATATTTGAATTTCAACTCTCTTGTATATGTGTGAGTGATTGTGTGTGAGTGATTTATCCTTTACAGTATACATCTCAATGTATCCTCACACAAGGACTTGTGCTCTCCACTAGCTGATTTCTACATGCTAACTATCCATGCTTTGAATCCCTTTCAAAAGCACTTGTTTGATCTTCAAGATATTGTATTTGTAGGCCCCAACAATGATATATATATTAGATATAAGAATATTACCGTTTGGAAAGTTTTTTTTTTACTGTTTCTGAAATTGCAACGGTCAAATTCTCCTTGCTGGACATTTTCCCGAGTGGTCAAATCTGGTCAACTGGTCTGGTTCAGTTCAATTGGTCTGGTTCAGTTCAATTGGTTCGGTTCAGTTTCAGCTGGTCTGGTTCAGTTCAACTGGCCAGCTGCTGGTTCAGTTCATTTCAGTTGGTCAGCAGCTGCTGGTTCAGTTCATTTGAGTTGGTCAGCAGCAGCTGGTTCACTTCAGTTCAGTTGGTCAGCTGAAATTAGGCTGATTTCAGTTTGTGTAGAACCAGTAGCTTCATCATCTTTTATCAGCTTCTTAGGCTTCGATTCAGACTTTGACTTCTGAAGATGATTTGTATATCATCATCATATATTTTCAACGCATACTGAATTTTTTCATTCTAATAAACGAGTTGAGAGATATGACAAAAATACCACAACTGCTCATGCTTAACTGATTGCTGTTTTCGTGCAATCAGTTCGGTGATTTAGCGATCAGTTAGATCTCGATAACACCTCATTTTGCCCAACAGACATGAAATACGACTTGTTTCAAATTGAGTTTTCTGAACAATAAAGTTGGCGGATTGTCATTTTAATCATCCAATTGAGAGATATTATCAAAATACCGAAACTTGCTAGAAATTCAGTTTGTGCAGAATTCAGTTTTCAGTTTGCTTCTTGTTTTAATAACTTCACCCTAGAGTAAATACGTTAGAAACATAATAACAAGTTTTGTTAACATCAAAATCAATATTGCGAATATGAAATGTTCCAACATAGTTCGAGATGCCTATAACTCCATTGAAGTCGTGGAAAAAATTATTGTGTTGTTTAAATTATTTGATATTTTATTCTTAATTGGGATATTTTAGTTAATATTAGATGATTAATTTTTATTTATCACTTGAGAAATGGAGTTGGAAGAATTAAAAATTCTTGGTTAGTAAATGAGCTAAATTTATGATTATAGACGTCAATATTAATTACATATTTTAGAGATCAAGTGTAATCGAGCGTCTAGATACTTTCTCTCATTATTTTTAAATGTTTTGTGCGCTCAAATTTATTTGATTTGTTAGTTAATAATAAAATCATATCTTTATAGAATTCTCTAAATAAAGTGAGATTGTTCTAATTATAGTACTTAATATAACATTAATTGTACCCTCTGTGAGAACAATATATGTGCTTGATCTAGTACTAAACTTGACACCATACACTTGTTGATAAGCAATCATGCAACATACATTGCATTTGATGCACCTTGGAAGTCATTTAAAAATGGAAATATACGGCTTGTGAAAAGTTGATATATGAGAGAGAAAGCATATGCGTATCTTTGTCTTATTAGGAGTTATTATTTGCCAACTAGATATGTCATATAATGTACATTGATTAGTCAAATGATCTTTTGAAATGTTGGGTTAGTATGTACATAGTGTTAATATATCATATTCTCGCACCCAAGACGCAGCGGAAGTTTAAAAAATTTGTTCTTGGGCGTCGTGTGTTCAAAACATTCATAGGGCGTTTAGAATTATACTTTTCTGTTCTCAACGTTGGACTCCAAACTATTCTGATTTTTAAGCGGAGATAGCCCTTCTTGTATATTCCTACGAACAGCTCTTCAACCTTGAGTGACTAATTAGGTCCACGATCAAAAACTTTATTTCTCGCTTAGATTTCACCAGAAATCGCTGCGTTGAGACTGTAGCCTCCGAATTTTCAAAATTCGGAGACGAAGAGAGGTGGCTGAAATTTTAACCAACCCTTTTTGTCTTGGCCGAAAGTTCCATGATTCAAAATCATGGTTTTTATGCTAATTGATTCTTAATCAAATATTAACTAATATTATTGATTTTTAAACAATCATTAAGCAAATATAATTTGCTTCTTTTTTTTTGTTGCCAAAATTCTTCCAATTTACTTTGCAATTGGGCAAGGATTTTTGTGAGTTTTTTGGAAAAAATCTCTATTGATATATGTCCTCTTATGATGTTTCCTAATCTAATTAGGAGCCCCTCTCCCACAAAAACTCTATATTTTCATTACAATTAAATTCTTATATTAATATATTATAAATTTATCAACTTTTACTAATACATGATATATTAATACCATATATACATATATTATATATCACCATATAAAATGTATATATATTCATTAATTGAATTAAAAAAATTATTTAATTTATATAATTATCTCATATGTTAATTTGATTCTAGACTTCTCTAGAATATGTATGGGAATTTGTACATGTTAGTAGTCACTACTACTAGTACAATCATTTTATCAATAAATTCTCAATTCACAAAATAAATAATTCCAAATTCAATATAAACTCTATCAACGATCCGAGAGCGACGATGTACTAAAGATATAAATTTAGTTCATATAATGAAAAATAAAAATTTCGAAAATCAAAATTTTCACTTACCATATTGGGCGCCTGCCATTTTTAGTGAACTCCTTTACAAAACAGACAGTTACACTCTCCTTCCTTATTTAGCAGTCATGCTAACTTTCATTTCTTACATCCTATGGAATCAGCTTATAAACTCCTTTATAAACTTCTTGTTTGATCTCCAACAAACTATAGTCGCCAAATTTCAACTCTTTGAAATTTGACTATCTCAACGGGAACACAAAATCCGATACTTGTGTGATCCTCGATGGTTCAGAGATACAGCTAGCCGTGGGTTCACATCTCCATGTGATTCAGAATAACATTTGTTCTTATTCGGGCTTACCCTAATTAGGCCCATTATTTTCATCAAAACCTTTATCAAGAATGTCAGAACTCGTTTCTGATTCCACTCATCGGATCATGGTAAAAACGTCTAGTAGCATCGCCCCATGATCCACTAGGTATCAATGATAGTGCTTGCAAGAACCTTTAGTCATAGTTAGCGTACAGAACGATCTCTTCAACACATATATCCCGATCGAATCGACAATCATTGGTATATCGAGAGTTGCGCATGAATTCGATAACGATCCGATTTATCTTTGAGTACTAATAATGGCATGTTATGTGCAACAAGGAAAAAAATTTCCCTAAAGCACAATTTTTGCTCTGGCCAGTGACTTCTTCTACTATCAACTCATCTGATCACATATGATATCTTTACCCGTAAGCGAACGGTAAATCCCCGACTACAATCCATTTGCTCCTACGTATTTCGAAACTACACCAAATCTTGTCACCTGATGACCCGCGATGGAGACGGTAAATAGATCAAAGTGCATGTTAGTACGTATAGCCCCTACATTGTCCCGGGTCAAAAGACTAGTGGTGTTCAGTGCATCATCACATTATCACGCATCCGCGTGAATGGACATCTCCATGCTCTTGCCAATGAAACATGGCGTTTAAACCACAAATGCTAGTTTCAAGCTCGAGCGACCTTTATCCTTATTTTAGGTGGCTGATTCGACTATGGACCTATTTAGAATATACGGTACACTTCCTAATGAGGTTCAGTAATCTTAAGTTGCGACGCAGAACTCATGGTACCTATTGTATATTCAAGGACTTTATCTATGCAGCTTGCATTGGTATACAAATAAAGTATAATGCCATAATCGAATGAAATAGTAAAATAAAGATTGTTTTACATCAGTGTCAATGAAGCCGGAACCACAAGTTGGCTTGTCGGGCACCTACTCTAACAATCTCCCACTTGTGCTATAGACAACTACCCATAGATCTTAGACCCATTGCTTCGCGATACTTCTAAAACAATGGTCCTGGCAGGGGCTTTGTTAGTGGATCAGCAACGTTATCTGCGGATGCGACTCTCTATACCGATATGTCTCTTCTTCCCACAATCTCCCAAATTATGTGGAACTTCCTCAATATATGTTTGGATTGTTGATGAGACCTCGGTTCCTTCACTTGCGTAACGACACCGGTGTTGTCACAGTAGACCAGGACTGGATCAACTGTTTGAGGAATGACACCCAACTCTTAGACGTAAAATTTAAACATGCATATAACGTTTTTCTTTAAACCAAGCATGCAACCTATATTTTAACGTTTTCGTTTTACATTAAAAATCCATAATCGTTTAAAATAAACGTTTTAGCATATTAAAAATCCATAAACATTTAAAATAACATTTTAACACCATAAACATTTAAAATAACATTTAAATTAACATCTTAACATATTAAAGTCCATAAACATTAAAAATAAACATATTAACACCATAAAAATTCATAAACATTTAAAATTGAGATATTAACATATACAAATTCTTAAACATCCATTAACATTGAAAATAATCATATTAGCATATAAAACAATATTCATGGCACTGCCATGATATTTACTATTTTCTAGGTGTAAAATGATCGTTTTACCCTTAGACGCATAATTTTTCATATTTATCCTTAGACCTCGAAACGACGGCCCAAATCATTCCAAACTTAACATATCACCTTAAAATGTACCCATAAATATTTTTTAGACGTAAACTTATATCCCTCGACTAATTTCCCAAATCGTTTTTAAAACTTAGACGTACATCCCGGTTTTGACTCGTATGAACTCGAAACTTAACCAAACTTGAACCAAAGCTTCCTAACCCATAACTAAACCTTTTTCAACCCAAATTAAACCAATTAGAACCCAAGAACAGCCTAAGATACCTACTGAAATTTTGTTCTTATTCCTTTGAAAATCCTAACCACCCTAGCCTTGTAATTTCGATCCTAGCCCTCAAGCGACTCGACGAGCCCCTATGAGCCCTTCTTAGGACCATGACTGAACCCCTAACACATTGATGGACAGGACCTAAAAGACCTAGAACCTCATCCCCTCAACCCGTCAACTAAGCATGCACTCGTTTTCCCGAAACCGTCCAAGTGCATGCACATCTACCTTGCCCTTCGAGCCACCCTCCTGGCGCCATCTTAGGAACCTCATGCAGCCCACTTAAGTCTACTGGACTCTCCCTAACCGCAGCTAGAATCCGTGACACTCGAAGACTCCTAGTCGAAGAGTCATTTCCTTTAAGGAGTCTATTTTCGTTCTTATTCCTTCCCTATTTTTTCCAGCCCTTAAACACACAATTAATTGCCCTTACACGTGTGGAAAAATATCCCTTCCCATAGTCCTATGATGGCAGCGCTTTTATGCTTCATTAACACAAGTTTTGAATCCAAAAATCACGAGTTTTTGGCCATGGCATTAAAAAAAACTAAAATAAAAGATGTGTGTCATGTTTTTCATGCAAGGATAATTAAATACACATAATATGGTGTGAAAGATGTTTGAAAGAAAGTTAAGGCGTGTCTTTATGTTTAAACCGCTCGAAATATTAATACCGTAGCGGTGATAGTCGGCGACGAATGGGGGACGATTTCTATTTTTTTCTACCTTTTTCTCTTGTCAAAACCCCACCGAAAACCCACCTTGAGTTGCACGGGAGTCGGATGATCGTTGTCGGTTCGAAGAACGATGAATAAATTCGAAGAACGAATGAATAAAAAAATCAAAACTTTTCCTTGCCCAAAGATATATATTTCGGCCGCTGCACATGGAAAGTTACGTGAATGTGTGTGTGCGTGTAGGTGTGGGTGTGTGTGTGTGTGGTGTACTAGGACTCTTATTTATTATTATTATTATCATTATTATTATTAATTTATTATTATCATTATTATTATTAATTTAAAAGAATTAATAAAATGTTTCTTTAATCACTTAATTAATGGGCTTAATTAAGCCTAGTTTTTTAAATAATAAATTAGGCGTATTCAGATTAATAAAATCATTAAGTCTAAAATTAAAAGATTTAAAAATGCATTTTTTCAAAAAAATCCTTTATAAAATAAATAATTCCTTGCTCCCACCATTTAATTAAAATTTGACCTTAAAAATTCCATAATTCTTAAATTATTAAAAATAATTATTTAACTAAAAATAAAAATTTATCTTTCAAATCTTTAACATCTTAATCGTCTCCGGACCTCCGTTCCTGCCAACTACCGATATCGTCTGAAAATATTTTAAATTATGAAACCGAGCAAACTTACACAATTAATCATTTAGTCACGCAAAATAAATCATTCAAGCATTAACCTTATTTTAA
This sequence comes from Primulina huaijiensis, assembly GCF_012295235.1. Lineage (NCBI taxonomy): Eukaryota > Viridiplantae > Streptophyta > Magnoliopsida > Lamiales > Gesneriaceae > Primulina > Primulina huaijiensis. Next base: position 16,673,965 of record NC_133323.1, read on the forward strand.
ATAATTAAAAGCAATTATTTAATAAAAATATTTTTCCTTATTCAGCCATCGGTCTCCGTTCCTCGATCGCAACTCGAATAACCTTTTAAAATACATTTTAATGCAACCATGTATTAAAGTATATTTTAAATATGTCAATATGCATAACATAATTAATTTATGCAATTAAAACAATTAATTGAAACACACGAGGAATTTTATAACTTGTATGCATGTGGTTCGCGTGTACCTTCAAATTTTCGAGGCGTTACACTTCCAATTTTAGTTCTCCACTCCCGTATACATAGAACAAATTCTTAGTTCTTCTCAAGTACTTAAGAATGTCTTTCACTACTTTCCAATGCAGTGGTCCGAGATTCCACTGATATCTACTTCCAACACTCGTGCATATGCAACATCAGGTCGAGTAGATATCATACCATACATAATATTGCCTATAGCAGACACATATAGAATGCGGCTCATGGTTTCTATATCTTCATCAGTGTTAGAGCACATAGACTTAGATAGAGTCACACCATGAGACATTGGGAGAAATTCTCTCATGGACTTCTCCATAGAGAATCTCCTCGGTATGGTATCGATAAATGTAGATTGGATGAGCCCTACATCCTCCTTGATCTATCCCTATAGATCTGTATTCCCAATACATATGATGCTTCACCCATATCCTTCATGGAAAACTTACCAGCTAACCATATTTTAGTTGACTGCAACATCCATACATCATTCCAAATGAGTAGTATGTCATCAACATAAAGTACTAGGAATGTTACTGCACTCTCATTGACCTTCTTGTATACACAAGGTTCCTCAGGATTTTTGGCAAAATCAAACTCTTTGATAGTGTTATCAAATCTAAGATTCCTGCTGCTCGATGCCTGTTTGAGTCCATAAATAGATCTTTTAAGCATGCATACTTTATGCTCATTTCCTACTGATGTGAATATTTCAGGTTGAGACATATAAATATCTTACTTAATATCCCCACTAAGGAACGCTGTCTTCACATCCATCTACCATATTTCATAGTCATAACATGGTGCTATTGTAGAATCCGTTAAATCAGACTACGTATAAGCCATGCATAATTTCTAGTATTTAAATTAAAATGATTTTTTTATTGCATGAGTATTTAAATCCTTTTCTTTAAATTTAATTATTTTATGCAGTAGTTTAACTGTTATATTTTCAGTTAAATAAGTGAGGTCGGACTGGAGTTGGAGTATTGAGATAAAACTTAATATTTAGAAAACATTCATAAGATTTATTTAAGATAAATAATAAGTTAATTTAATGTAAAAGAATGCTTAAGGAATTATTTAAATAATTGGAGATAAGTAGTAAATAAAGTTCAATAATCAATTTCTTAATTCACAAAAATATTTAAGGGGTAGATAAAACACTAAAGATTTAAAATTCAATAATTAAGAAATATTTTCCCTACCATTATCATTAATTTTCGGCCCTCACCGTAAAAGATTTAAAATTATTTGCCAACTCATTTTTTTATGTCTTCCCTTAATCTTTTTCTAGGTAAATATTTCCCCCACTTTTAAATCACCAACAAATAATTAATTAAGAAATATTTACTCCCTTTTTAATAAGCAAGAATTCGGCCCCATTTTTGGAGATGTGATCTTATTTGACAACTCACCTTCTTGATGCCTTTCTTTAATTTTCTTGGTATGATAATCTCACACTTTTATTCACCAATAAATTGGTAATTAAGAAATATTCCTACCTTGGTTTTATCTAGCAAAAATCGGCAACTTACCTCTCCAATATCCCTCAAAATCCCTTGATATCATATCCTTTCTATCTCCAAGCAAACTCAAAGTAAGCAAGATTCATTTTACCATTTAATCTTCCATCTATCTTGCAACTTCCATTCATTTCTCCTAACCATTTCCCCTCTCCTTATTCTCGAAAACTTCAGAAAATTTCAGAGAATTCATGCAGCAAAAATCGTGAGAACTAGGGAGAAAAACAAGAAACAAAAGAAGCACACTCCGTCTCCGCCGCGCCGCGTCGTCGTATCTTTTGTTTTCTTCAAAACAAAAATCCAAGGCATGTCTATATCCTTCATTTCTCTTCAATCAAGCCATATAGGTATTTTAAACATCACTTATGCATGATTTGTATAGCAAAAAACCGAAATCTATATCAAGAAATTTTCGAAAATATGTGCAGATTTTTCGGCTCTCTTCTTTGTGTCTTCACGGTTTGAATGTTTGTGATGATTTCAGGGTGTGGCTCGTTCCAGGGGTTCAAGGCTGCTTTTAGACATGAACTAGGATGGGTTAGGGAGGTGCTGGTCCATCGGTTTGAGTCCCTTCGCCACAAGCAAGACGAAATGGACAGCAACTCCCATAGTGCAGATTTTTGGTGTTTCGATTTCTTGTTTTTCTTGTCTAAGGTGTGAGTTCTGATCTTGGCTGCCCCAGGGGCTGTAGCCATGGTTAGAACCCTTCTTTGACATGTCTAGGACATGACCAAGATGCCCTTTCATGGCTTGGTTCACGTCCCCATCGGTTTTAAAAACAAAACAAGAACAGCGCCCCTTCGGTTTTGGAAAATTCTGGTTGGTGTGTGTTGTGTTTCGAAATTTTGGTGTTGGTGCGGAGCTTGGTTGGCTCTTTAGCCCTTAGCCATGGTTCATACCATACCTCTTGATGTCTAGATCATGCCATGGTCAATCAAATGGCCACTGGAATGGTCCATGACAGCAAGAACAAACAACACCCCCACGCGTGCTCAATGGCATATCGGGTGGATCTTCAGATTTGTCGTAGGTGTTGGGTTGGATTGTGGTTGGCCTAGGACTCTTAGCCATGGTTCAAACCATTCCTTAGGACGTTGGTAAGAGGTTATGGTCGGTGGTTTGAGCCCCAATGGCCATTAGCCACGCAAACGACGCAAGGAAACGCTTACACAGCCGCTGTAATTTCTGGACAGAAAGTTGTGCTGCGGTTCAGAGGTGCATTTCGGGTTCTTGGTTGGCTTTTAGCCTATGGCCATGGACTGGACAGTACCTCATCAAGTTAGGAAGGTCATGTTTTTGGCCGTTTGTGATTCGGATCATTTTAGAGGTCGTACGAGAATTTACGGTGCAATGTGCCAAAGTGACTCTCGAAAGAGCGTTTCACGTTTTTGGCCTCCATTCACTAAATTTCGAGTACAATAAATACATGATATTTNGGGTGAAATACTAATCGTCTGATCAGACTAATGCCACAGTATACTGGGTGGTACAAAACTGAACTAGNTTATTACTTCACCCGGTCGCCAGTTACCGGTCAGTTCAGTTTTGTACCACCCAGTATACTGTGGCATTAGTCTGATCAGACGATTAGTATTTCACCCTGTCGTTAGTTGCCGGTCAGTTCAGTTCAGTTCAGGGGCCACTTGCGTATAACATAATCTCAACAGAAAATTATTACATGCTATTTTATGACATGGCTCTACGGAGCAAACATTTACGATTTTTAGTTCAGTTATGCACGTATTTATAATTATTCATGATACGATTTTCAGTTCACTTATGCACGTATTATAATTACTCATGTCACGATATTTTCACGTTATGCCAGACTCACGATATGTTATTTCGTATGCCAAATTTTATTATTATTACTTGTTATTTACGATATATGCATGCTAGTCTTTAGACTCACTAGACTTGATTGTTGTAGGTACTGATGAGGTCGGGATCGAGGGCGAGGACCAGTGAGCTAGCTTGGGTCGGTAGTAGTGGAACCCTAGGACCTCAATTTCAACATTTACCATTTTCGTTGCTCAAATATTTTCATCGTTGTTGGATTATTTTAAATTTTTATCTTGCAAACAAATATTTACTTCCGCTGCTATTTTGAACATTAAACTTTATTTATCAGTTTATTTATGAATGAGGCATTTTACTTAATTAAAGAGAAAAATTTTAAATTTTTCCGTAAATTTTCATGCACGAATTTAGAGGCCTCTACAGCTATGACTAACAGTATCCTAATGGAATTGAACATTGCGACTGGAGAAAATACCTTGTCTTTGAGTATATCCTTTTGCTGCCCTTCTAGCTTTGAAGGTCACCACCTTCCCATCCACTCCAAGTTTCCTATTGTAAATCGATTTGCATCCTATGGGAACAATTCTCTCAGATGGATCTACTAAGGACCATACTTGGTTCGAATACAAGGAGTCTATCTCGAACTGCATGGCTTCAATCCATCTAGATGAATTGGCATCGGACAATGCTTTCTTGGAATTTCTTGGATCACATCCAGGAATGGGCTCACCTTGGCCCTTTTCAAGAAGCAGGTTCAACCTATTAGACAGCCTTGAGATCCTTTCGGATCTTCTAAAAGCTTGTGTTTCTTTGATTGACAGTTGGGGTGTGGGTTCTGTTATTTGTGTATTAGGTGGTTCTCGAATCTCATCGAGTTCTATCATCTCACCTTTTTTATCCAACAGAAACTCATTCTAAAAAAAAAATGGCATTTTTTGAAACAAATACCTTTGTTTCACTTGGATAATATAAGTAATATCCAATATAGTACTTTAGATATCCTATAAAGTAGCACAAATTGGCTCTACTACCCAATTTGTCTCCCACTGCCTGCTACACGTATGCAGGGCATCCCCATATTCTTAGGTAAGAATATTTGGTCGGCTTTCCCATCCATATCTCATATGGTGTCTTGTCCACTGTTTTTTTATGGACTTGATTCAACGATTTTGCCGTTGTTTCAAGCGCATATCCCCAAATTGATGGCGGCAACTCGGTGAATCTCATCATAGATCAAACCATGTCCATCAATGTCTGATTACGACGTTCCGACACACCATTCGACTGGTTTGTGGCAGGCGGAGTTCATTGTGAGAGAATCTCATTCTCTTTTAAGGTAGTCTTGAAAATATTCTCCACCTCGATCTGATCGTAGGGTTTTAATAATCTTTCCTAACTGTTTCTCTACTTCTGCTATGAATTCTTTGAACTTTTCAAAGTCTTCATACTTGTATTTCATTAAATACACATACCCAAACCTCATATGGTCATCGGTAAAGGTAATGAAGTATGAATGTCCATATCTTGTGCTAAGACTTAACGGGCCACATACATCTGTATGGATCAAATCTAACAGATCATGTGACGATCCACTTTCCCTAGGGAAGGGGCCTTGGTCATTTTTCCTTTCAGACAGGACTCACATGTTTCTAGAGAGTTTATGTCTGACGAGTCAAACTTTCCCTATCCCACTAGCTTGTGCATCCTTATTTGGAAAATATGTCCTAGCCTAGTGTGCCGTAATTATGCTTGGTTTAGACTATCTTGTTTTATTTTCTTTCTCGTTGTTGAAATCGTGTTTACTTGGATATTCACTTATCATTGCCAAAACATTTCTGACCCAGATAACTTCTTATGTCTAGACTTCTTGCAGTGAAATATACATGTTCTAACTTATCGGCCCTTTTGGGCCCTTTAAGTATCTTTTGGAGCTTGCCTCTTATTGTGCTTGTTTTCTTGTAAGAGGCAGAACAATTCTTTCCCTTACTTTGTGGGCCATTTTTCGTTTCTAACGAGAAACCCACTAGAAAACAACATTTCTCTGCTTTATGGTGGTTTCATAACTCACAAGTGTTTGACTAGCTCTTCAAGGCTATCATTTATCTTATTCAAATTGAAATTCACCATAAACCCGTCAAATGAGGAAAAGAATGACAACAATTGATGTCATGCAGTAACTCGTTGGAAATCACCTATTTTCTCTGAATTTTGAACAATTTTCCAAGCCAATCTTGAAAATTAGTGTTCGGTTAGCTTGTTTTAATAACAGAAATGAATTACATGACAAAATCATAAATATACTGATATGAAAACAAAAAAAATGTTACCGACTATTTTAAAATATTTTGTAAGACGTAAAATATGGACTTTTGATTTTACGAATTTCCTCCCACTATTTTGATTTTTCACCATCCTCCGATGACAAACAGGAAATCCAATTTCCTTAGCGAGTACGCAAGGCACAATTGCGAAATTATGATCCCGAATAATATCAGCAAATCATAAATTCCAAAAGGTAGAGCCCAATTGTAACTTCTTGCAATTTTTACGTAATTTTGCCTCACGTTTGAGGAGGGTCCAATAATATGATCCCATTTCTCTTCAGGTGTCGAGCCCGGCCCATCAATGTTGAACCTTAATGGACGATCGCCACGAGATCCCCCAATAATAGGAGCCGAAGTCATGGGAGTTCCACGTAGTTCACATCAAATTTTTCAGTAGAAGTCGCAGCTTTCCGGCGTCCAGACCTTCCCAATAATATGAGCCAGACACTGACCGCGGGTAGCGTTCATCATGCAACCACCGTTGATGCAAGGCAAGGAATTATTAAACTTTCTTTTAATTATCCTTTTAATGGGCTTGATTTAAATTTTGGGTGTCATCCAAAATGAGGGATTTCAATTTTAAAAATTTGTCTAACCATTACTTTTAAAACTCGTGCCATGATAGTTTGTATGATTTCCGGATTCATGCAACTTTTCTTATTATATTAATAATAACACACATACTGATTATTTATAAAATATCACATAAATCATAAATAATAAATGATGATCGATAACGAGAGCTAATTGATCCATACGAGCTACATACGGATCCATGTCCATAACCTAGGTAAATGCAGGGATGCAAATGCAATATTACATAAGTTTCTAATATTTTACATGTGTTCGATCTTCAAAACTCCTTCAAAGGATAGGGCCCACGATCCTCAAATCTTGATCTCCCACTAATTTTAATATTTACATTAAATATCTATGGCACATTGGGATACAAATTTAGGGGGTGGAAACGGACCATAAACTAGGTCCACTTTTAATTATCAAATAATGAAAAATTACAACACATAAAATATCATAACATACACATAGCACATTGGCCATGTCTCTCGATCATCCTTTTACCATATAATATCATATATTATATAAATCCGATAATATCACATATTATCAATAAATTGTGTATCTCATAAATTATCGCTATCCGTCATAATTATCAAATTAAATAAACACTTTTATTTAATTTCAAAAAATTAAATTTCTTGTAAAACACATTTGACCATAAATAATTAAAAATCATATTTCAATTATTTATTTGGTAAGAAATTGAATTTTGTCAAAATTATTGTGTGGTTAAAATTGTCTATATTTCAAAAATATTATTTTAGTCCCCAAAATTTTGAAAAATTTGAAAATCACCCCCCCTCGGCCCAACGCGGTGCCCGAGACGTTCCCAGGCACCTGCTCGCCCACTGCCCGATCCAATCGGCGCTGGGAAGTATGCTGCCGCGAGCCGTGCGACCGCCGCGTGCGCTGGGTCCACGTCGTGCGGGCGCTGCGAGCGGCCCAGCGTGCACGTGTTCCCAGAACAATTCTGGGCAGACCCCCAAATTTTTATTTTTTTTAAAAAAACTGATTTTTCCAACAATAAATTTTAGAGGCGGTTTTCAAAAATTCTTACGCGGTTAGATATAATATACTTAACACGATTTAGTTAAAAAACATGATTGAGAATTACCGGATCTGATACCACCGTTAATGTATCGTATTCTCGCACCTAAGATACAGCGGAAGTTTAAAATTTTGTTCTTGGGCGTCGTGTGTTCAAAACATTTATAGGAATTTTAGAATTATTCTTTTGCGTTCTCAACACTGGACTCCAAACTATTCCGATTTTTAAGCGTAGATAGCCCTTCTTGTATATTTCTACGAACAGCTCTTCAACCTTGATTGCTTAATAAGGTCCACGATCTAAAGCTTTGTTCCTCACTTGGATTGCGCTAGAAATTGCGTGCGATTTGTGCGTTGAGACTGTAGCCTCTGAATTTTCAATATCCGGAAAGAAAGCGGCGCAACGGTGGAAGAAGGGAGGTGGCCGAAATTTTCACCAACCCTTTTTGTCTTGGCCGAGAGTTCCATGATTCAAAATGAAAAGTCTACTGCTAAAAATACTGTTAATTTTTTTTTTCAAAGCTAAATCTCGAAATACCCATTTTTATTTCAAAAATATAATTCCATAATCATCCATGCAATATCTCCCTTCAGTAACATGATTTAAAAATAAAAGGTATTTAACTACTGGGTACAAGAATTTCAACTTAAAAGAACCCATAAAACAACATGCAAGTCCTGTCAAACCATAAACATTTAAATAAATAAATGTAAGAAAAATATCCATGATCTCTTCTCTCATAAACATAATGTGCTGAAAATATAGTCCTCGGGTTAACGTGCGCACATCCAGCCCCGCCTACTCAGTCTTAGGTGCCTCCAATCTCCTCAACAATATGCTCACTTGCATCAATCACGTTTATTGAGTCTAAAGACTCAACACACCAAAATCGTTATAACAAATACATATCCATAACATGCAACAGTGAAAAGTACTGTACTTAAAATAAACTTCATGATCTTAAAAGCGTGAAAATAAGCGTAACAAAAACATAAACGTGTCAAAATGTGCATTAACATATCAGCATATACATATTAGTTTTCTTTATTTGAATTTCGTTCATTAGCTGTGACTTTCGAATCATCGTATTAGTCGATGAATCCATCTACGTATAATCGCGGTACCCGGCGGCATGGAGTCAGCGACAATATTACCCATCCACTGATCATTGGCCTTACATGTCATTGTATTATCGTATCATTGTATTTAGTCACAACCAACTCCCTTCCTTCAAAACATGTCATCATATTCATCACTTATAAAAATCATGCATATACGTAAATTTTCTTAAAATCAAGCATGCAGCATATTTTTCATGTTTCCATAAAAAGTCATACGTGATAGCATAAAAATTTAAAACATGTCAAATCGTGTCTAGGGCACGTCCAAGACTGCTAACTCGACCCGAGTGCAAAATGACCATTTTGCCCCTGGAAACCCTAATTGACCATTTTACCCTTAGACCTCAAAATATCTGCCCGAAGCCAACCAAATTCCTTTAAAAACCTAAAAACATAATTATAAACATTTCCTAGAGGTAAAATCGAGCTCGTTCCGTAACTTACACGATTCGTTTTAAAACTTAGACTGGGTCCCGGTTTTAACCCGAATCAACCCGAAACTTAACCAAATTTTTCTCAACTTAAACCCTGACTCAAACCTACACAACAAGTCCCTAAATCAATTTTTCCAGAACCCTTAGGACCTACGAACTATGCCTGAAAGTTGCTGGAATTTCCAGCACGTACAAACCGTAACCCTAGTTTCTTCAAACCCTCGTTTATTCGATCTTAGACCTAACCATCGAGGACCAGACCTGAACCAACTCTCCCTAGCCCACCTCTGGACCCCATTGGACTAACCTAACCCAAACCCTCAGCCCCAAGCACGCCGTGGAGTGCAACAACTCGATAGCCTCTCGCGCGAGCCAACTGAGCCACCCCTCAACTAAACCTCTTCGATTGGGTTCAAGATCATGACCAACTGTTCACGTCCCTCTCCCAGCCCTGTCACGGACCCAAGAGAGTCATATTCCTTGCTGGAATTGAGCTACACACAGCTGCATCACCCTAATCTCCCGATCTAGCCACATCTGAGTCCTACAACAAAGAAGCACCAATCGGCTCTCACTAATTCTCAACCCTCAACCGACACCAGCCCCTTGACATCTTATTCTTCGACGTGTACAACCTCCCTAGGATCTGGACTTGGCAGCCACTTACACGAACACAAAGAAAACGTGAGTTACATGAGAATCAAAGCATTTTTTGTGACAAAACATATCACAACCGATTCAATATAAAAGATGCAAGAAAACCTCATGCAAACAGACACACACACCAGCATATACATAGCGTGAATGATGAGAAAAAGGGATACATGGCATGCCTTAATGATTATACGCTCAAAAACTTGAAGACCCTTGCAAAGAATGTGCACCTGAGAGGCGGGGGATGATTTTCTTGAAAGCTTTGAGAGGATTTTCTTGAGGGCTGCTGGTTTTTCGAAAAATGGGAGTTGCTGAATGAGGGAGGGGGCGGCCACCCACGAACCGTTAAAATTTGCGTACCGGTTAAAAATATGACCAGACGAGTAAAAATACCCAACCAAGGCCCATTTTCAAAAATCTTGCTTAAATACACCATATATTAAATAATTAAAAATAATTATTTAATAAAAACATTTTCCTAATTATCCCCGGTCTCCGTTCTTCGTTCGAGCGTGAAGTACAACTTAAAGCCCTAATGCATGAAAATTTAAATAAGACATGAAATGACATACATAATCATGCAATAATCATGCCTACAAAGATTTAAAATAATTAAACACTAATTTTAGTAAAAACCCTAGATTGCATGCAGTCAAGTTACGTAGTTCAAATTTCCTAGACCTTACAGTTCTCTTCCCTTAAACAGAATTTCGTCCTCGAAATTTAAAACTTACCGAATAACTCCGGGTAGCGACTGCTCATCTGGGCCTCCGTCTCCCAAGTAGTCTCCTACTCGGAATGATTCAGCCACTTGACTTTGACCATGTGGATCACCTTGTTCCGGAGCCTCCTCTCATGTCTATCCAATATCTGAGTGGGTCTCTCCTAGAAGGACAGGTGCGGCGTCAACTGCAGTGGGTCATAATTTAGTACATGCAAAGGGTTCGACATGTACTTCCTCAGCATCGAGACGTGGAACACAATATGAACTCCCGCCAGATTCGGCGGTAATGCAACTCTTTATGCGAGTGTCCCAACTCTCTCAAGGATCTCGAACGGTGCTATGAATCTAGGGTTGAGTTTGCCCTTTTTTCTAAATCTCATCACACCCTTCATCGGTGCGACTTTCACAAATATATGATCCCTTGCTGCGAAATCAAGATCCCTACTCCACTGATCTGCATAACTCTTCTGTCTGCTCTGGGCGGTCTTCATCCTCTCATGGATCTTAACCACTAACTCTGCAGTTTGACTGACTATATCGGGTCCCAACTCTGCTCTCTCTCCTACCTCATCCCAAAACACTGGTGACCTCCACTTCCTCCCATACAATGCCTCAGAGCCATACCGATAGATGCCCGATAGCTATTGTTGTACGTGAACTCCACGAGAGGTAGCTTTGGCTCCCAGATGTCCTGGAAGTCAATTATCCAAGCTATGAGTAGGTCTTCCAAAATCTGAATCACCCTCTCTGACTGCTCGTCGTTCTGAGGATGGAAGGCAATATTGAATAGCAGCCTATTACCCAATGCCTGATGCAGACTCTTCCAGAATGCAGACATGAACCTCGGAACCCTGTCTGACACTATGGACACTAGAATCCCATGCAGTCTGACTATATCTCTGATATACAGCTCTGCGTACTGAGTCATGGTGAAAGTCTTCCTGATCGGTAGAAAGTGTGCTGATTTAGTGAGTCGATCTGTAAGGTCCATGAAATTAAATTTACGTAACCTGAACGCATGCAATCTAGGGTTTTATTTAAATGATGTGTATATTTATTTTTATGCATTTAATGCATAATTATTACATGATAGGATTCATTTCACGATTATTTTAAAAGTTCACGCATTAGGATTTCTAGGTGCATTTCGTGCTCGATCGAGGAATGGAGACGAGGAATTATCAGGAAAATTATTTTTATTACATGTTTAATTTTTATTTATTAATATAAGGTGTTTTAAGTGTATTTTGTAGAAATGGGATTTTTGCGTATTTTTTCCTGTCAGAGCATATTTTTAATCGGTACGCAAATTTTAACGATTCGGAGGACTTTTTGAGAGCTCGGGTGATATTTTCAAAAGCTTACAAAAACAAAATATTTTTCGAGAATGCGTTTGGGTTTGATGGGCCTACTTTTAAGCTTAATGGACTCAAAATCCTTCTAATCCTTCTTAAATCAAAGTTAGGGCCCATTAACATTTGATTATCTATTTAATTACTACACTATTCTACCCTAAACCTAACCCTACTCCTATCAGCCGTCCACCTCACACTCGAGCAGCCTCATTCACGTGATTTTCAGCAGCACTTTGCTGAGGAATTTTGGTCCTCCATTTTCTTTCAAGAAGAGTTCATTCCCTGCTCCTCCTGCGCTTCCCCAACACGTTCTTCTTCAAGTTTTCGAACATAATTCATCAAGTCACGCTTTTTTCTTCCTTCGTGCATCATACACGCTGATATCATGCAGAAATTTATGTTAATGTATGTAAAACCTTCGATCTATCTTGGAGCGTAAAGTTTTTTTCGTTTTTGTTGCAAGTTCATGCATTCTTTGATCAGCTCACGTTTTTTCTTTAATTGTTGCAAAGGGGCTGCCGAGTTCTTGCTGTTAACAGTCTAAGAACGATGGTTTAATGCTGTCATAGTGCTGGAGTCGATGGAGTTCAGGAACTTGGTGAAGGCCGAGACGTGGTGTCCTAGGCGGCTAGGGTTTTGAGAGGTTTTGGGGCAAGGTAGGGTGGACTCAGCTGAAAAGAGGCTGAATCAGACCAAGGTGCGATCCATGAGGGTCCAACCGAGGTCCAAGGAAGGCCTCATCACAGCTGGTTTCGTGTTGAAGAGGGTTTCGGATGAGGGTTGGTTCAGGTTGTGTGTTTAGAGGATTTACCGATCGTGCGTCCCGTGCTGCGTGCATGGGGCTGCTTGCATGAGGTGGTTCAGTCTAGGAGGGTCCTATGGTGGTCTAGGAGGGGCCGGTTTGTGTCTGGTCCTAGCTGGTTAGGTGTGGGTCCGATGATTGGCTCGAGAGTCACGGCTAGAGGATGACTAAGTGAGAAGAAAAAAAATTCCAGCAGCTTGTGGCCTCTTTTTCGTGGGTCCTAGTGTGCTGAAATGTGAGGTTTAGGGGCTGGTAGGATGTATTTTAGGCAAGGTTTAAGTTTGGAATAATTTGGTTTAGTTTCGGTTCGATTCGGGTTAAAATCGGGACCCCGGTCCAAGTTTTAAAACGAATCGGGAAAGTTTTGAAACGAGCTTTAGTTTACGTCTAAGAAATACTTATAAATATGTTTTGGGATGATTTAAGGAGTTTGGTAAGCTTCAGGTCGAAATTTAGATGTCCATGGGTAAAACAGTCATTTTGGGTTTCCAGGGGCAAAATGGTCATTTTGCGCCCAAGTCGAGATTTTTGTCCTGGCATCGCCCCGAGCACAAATTTATCATGCTTTTAAATGTTTATGCATCATAATCATTATTTTTTATGAATTTATGAAATATACGTTGCTTGCTTGATATTAAGAAAATTTACGCATGTGCATGATTTTGATAAGTGATGAAAATGATGATGTTTTGAAGGATGAGAATTATTTGTGGCTATAGATGTATATGTAAATACTTAAGATGTATATGTAAATGCTGATGATGAGGCCTAGTGTAGAACCCGTAACGTAGACTACGTATAAGCCATGCATAATTTCTAGTATTTAAATTAAAATGATTTTATTGCATGAGTATTTAAATTCTTTTCCTTAAATTTATTTATTTTACGTAGTAGTTTAATTGTCACCTTTTCAGTTAAATAAGTGAGGCCGTACTGGAGATGAAGTATTGAGATAAGTTAATAACGACTTATTTAAGAAGTGGTAATCTAGCATGTTAGTAAATATAATTTAAAAAGTTGGCATGCATGCAAGTTATTGAACTTCCTTGGCATTTTAATTAAAATTTTTAAAAGCATTAAATGCATGTTTATTTCATTAAATTGTGTTTAATTATTTTTATGCATAATTCATGCATGGTAGGATTTAATTCATGAAATTTTCCTAAGTTCATGCATTAGGGTTTCTAGGTGCATTTTGCGATCGAACGAGGAACGGAGACCGGAGAATTTTCAGGAAAATTATTTTACATGATTAAATTTTTTATAAATTAATATATGGTGTTTTAAGTGGATTTTTCAAATAATGGGATTTTACCAGGTATTCTTACCCGCAGGACTTTATTTTTAACGGTACGCGAATTTTATCGAATCGGGGGACTTTTTAATGATTCGGCTAATATTTTCAAAAATTTTCTAACACAAAATATTTTTCGAGAGTGCGTTTGGATTTAATGGGCTTACTTTTAAGGTTGTTGGGCTTAAAACCCTTTTAAAACTTTTAAAATGCAAATTATGGCCCATAAGCTAATATTACCCATATAATTAAGCTACTAAGTATTATTTAACCTAAACCTAGTCATTAGCACCCCACTAACCTAATTCAGCCACCCACCCTCCTCCAATCAGCCTCCTCCTTCGTGTATTCCAGCAGCAAGATTCGGTGCTCCATTATTCCTCCAAGCTTAAGCTTTTCTCCCCCGCCTCGTGTCACTTCGAGCCTTTGTACATCAAATATTTAATCAGGCACGCATTGTACTTTTATTTCTGCATCATACATGCTAGATACTTGCTGTTACGTGGGTTTATTTGCATAAAATTCTTGATCTTGCATATAACGTAGGAAGGCTTCGGTTTTTGTTCATAGTTCTTGCACCTTCTTCATCCAACTCACGTTTCTTGTTAGTATGGTGCAAGGGGCTGCTAAATGCATGATGCAAAGGGTTGTATGTGTCGTGTGTAAGGGCAAATGAATAAGGGAGTCTCGGTTTTTCCAAGCGAGAAGGGGAAACGCTCGGGATAGTAGCCATTGTGGTGGTTGAGTACAAGATCGGAAGTTTGGGTTTCGTTGTTCGATTCTGCACATGGGTTGGTCTAGGGCTTTTGGCTATGGTTTAGGAAGTCTCTAAGGGTCTTATGATGAGTCTAATTAAGGTGGTTCGTGGCTTGGTTGGCTGGAGAAAGCTGTACAACCAGAAACATGAAAACTGCACAGTTTGAGTCCCTTGTAGCTGCTGTCATGTTTCTGAATTTTGGGGCTTAGGCGCTGGTTCTGAGTCAAAAAGGGCTTAACCATGGTCTTAAGTTATGTCTAAGGGTTAAGTCTAGGGCCTGGTTCGGGTCCGGTTTGAGTCGGTTTAAGCATGAAGTCGGTAGAAGCATGCTAGGGTCAAGGCTAGAGTTGGACGATGGCTTGCTGGAATTTCCAGCAGCTGTTCAGGGTCTTGTTCGAAGGTCTAAGGGTGCTGGCTTAGTGGTTTTAGAGCCTTTTAAGTGTTTAGAAAGGGTGGTAAAAAGTTGGTAAAATTTTGGTTAAGTTTCGGCTAGATTCGGATTAAAACCTAGACCCTGAGCTAAGTTTTAAAAAGAATTGGTTAAGTTGTAAAATGGGCTCGATTTTATGTCTAGGAATGCTTATAAATATGTTTTGGGATATTTTAAGGAGTTTGGTAAGTTTCGGGGCAAAATGATGAGTTTTGGAATTATTTGTGATATAATCGCCGCACGAAACGTTAATTAAAGAATTAATTGAAATACCTAGATTTAAGCTTAATAAAATTATGGAAAATTATATTTAAGCTCAAATAATTTTTAGATGTCTAAGTTTTTAATTTGAGAATTTTATGCTAAGGTTTGGTTTAATTCGGGATTAAAACGCATTAATATGTTATATTTAAATATTAATTTAAAAGTAATCGATTTAAGCCAAATAAAAATATGAGAAAATTCTTGTAGGCTTAAATAATTATTTGGGACATGTTAGAGTCAATGGAATTAAGAAAATGTCAAAAAAGTGGAATTTTACGTCTAGAGGCAAAACGATAATTTTCGGGTTTCTAGGGGCAAATTGGTCATTTTGCATCCGGGGTGATATTTTGGTCCTAGCAGCGCCCTGAGCACAAATCATGATATTTTTTTAAATGTTCATTCATCATGTTTACGATTTTTTTCGCTATTATAATAATTATGGTGCATGCTTGGTTTAAAGGAATTAAGAGAGAAAAAGTAAGAAAGTGAAGAGCACTCCGTCTCCACCGCGCCGCGTCGTTATTTCGTTTGTTTTCTGTCAAAACAAACCAAGGCATGTTTATATCTTCTTTCACTCTTCAATCAAGCCATATAGGTATTTTTAAATATCGCAAGTACATGATTTTAATGCAAGAAGATCGAAATTGTTCATATTTAATGATGTTATTTATTTATATTACTTGCAAAAATATTAATTTTGAGATTTATGCGATATTGCTTGTGGTCACTCTACTATCATGATTAAATCCGGTCGTCAGTTACCGGTCAGTTCAGTTGTTTCATCCAGTATACTGTGGCAGGAGTCTGATCAGACATACATTATTAAATTCGGTCGTCAGTTACCGGTCAGTTCAGTTTCATTCCGGTCGCCAGTTATCGGTCAGCTCAGTTCAGGGACCACTTGCGTAGACCATAATCTAACCAGAAAATTATTACAAGTTATTTCATTACAGGGCTCCAAGGAGCAAACATTTTCACTATGATATTTTCAGTTCAGTTATGCACGTACTATATTTACCATTGAAAGGATATTTTATGTTACACCTCATTACAGGAAATTTTCACTTGCATGCGACTTTATTAATTATTTACTTGTTATTTACGATATATGCATACTGAGTCTTTAGACTCACTAGATTTGATTGTTGTAGGTACTGATGATGTCGGGACCGAGGGCGGGGATCAGTGAGCCAGCTCGAGTCGGCAGTAGTGGGACCCGAGGACCTCACTTTTCAGCATTTATTATTGTTATCGCGCAAACATTTTTATCTACCGTTGGCTAACATTTTTACAGTTATTTTTACAACATTAATTTCTTCCGCTGCTATTTTTAAACAGGATACGTTATTCAACAGTTTATTTTATGAACTGGATATTTTATTTAGTTTAAAAGAAAATTTTAAATTTTTCAGCAAATTTTCAAATACAGATTTCTAGGCCTTTACACCTAGGCACAGTGGATGGGTAATACTGTCACTGATGTCCGACAGCCGTCGGGTACTGCGGTTCTATGTAGATGGATCCATCGTATAATAATGAATGATGTACGAAAGTCACAACTAATGAACTGAATTCACTAAAAGAAATGATGTATAAGGGTAATGATGATAATGATGAGCTGTTATGACACGTTTACATTTACGTTTTTATAGTTCATGAAAGGTATGTTGCTTACAATATATTTTCACTACTGTGTACTATGTATATATACTTGTTATTTCTGGTACAAGTGTGTTGAGTCTTTAGACTCACTAGACCTATGTGATGCAGGTGAGCATGTTTATGAGGAGACTGGAGGTGGCACACTCTGAGTGGCAGGACTGGATGTGCGCGCATGACCCGAGTACCACATTTCTTCCGCACATGATGTTTTTATAAGTTTTGAGAGGACATGTGCATTTTATACATTGTTTTTGTTACGTTGCTGGTTTTTAGATTTTTACTCGTTTTGTTACGCTTTTTATGTTGGTCGAGTTTGGCCATTTTAACTGCACTAATTTAAGTTGTTAAACATTTATGATTATTGTTAAATGATATGTTTTTCAGTAGGGTTGCATGCATACAAAATATTTAAGTAGATGTTTCACGATCAACTATCACCCAAATGACATTATATCCTCCTGTCGTCCTCGGAATCTCTGTCACGAAATCCATGGTAATGCTCTACCATTTTCACTCAAGAATAGGGAGTGGTCTCAGCTTCTCTGCAGGTCTCTGATGCTCTTCCTTGACCTCCTGACACGTCAAGCACTCGAAGACGAATAACAGAATATCTTGCTTCATGTCTGGCCACCAATAAAATCTGTACATCCTTATACATCTTCGTACTCACTAGATGGATGGAGTACAGGGTGCTGTGAGCCTCACTCGTGATATCTGCTCTCAGGGAATCACTGCTAGGAACCCACATTCGGTCACGATATCTGACTATGCCGTCCTAAACAGTATACAACCTCAGGCCCTTAGACTCATCTCTTTGTCTCGACTTCTGTAACTGCTCGTCAGAGCCTGCCCTGCTCGAATCCTGTCTCTTAGTGTCAAACGTACTATCAGGGTAGAAAGACTAGGGACATCGCCCCTGGCATAAACTGCAAGCTTAAAACTCTGAATCTCTGTCTGCAGTGGTCTCTGTACCGAAAACTGAGTTATCGCTGCATTCTTCCTGCTCAAGGCATCTTCAAACACGTTATCCTTACCCGGATGGTAGCTAATGTCACAGTCGTAATCTTTCACTAGCTCTAACCACCTCCGCCGTCTCATGTTCAGCTCTTTCTGTTTGAAGAAGTACTTCAGGCTCTTGTGATCAGTGAAAATCCTTCACTTATCCCAATACAGATAATGCCTCCATATCTTCAAGGCAAAAACCACTGCGGCTTGCTCGAGGTCGTGAGTCGGATAATTTTTCTCATGGACCTTCAACTGTCTAGACGCGTAGGCTATAACCCTATCATGCTGCTTCAAAACTGCGCTCAAACCGAGCTTCGAAGCATCTGTATAAAGCACAAACTCTCCTCGTCCTTATGGCATAGCTAGAACCAGGGCTGAAGTCAATGCCTGCTTAAGTCTGTCGAAACTCTCCTGGCACTTTGATCCCCAGATGAATTTGACATTCTTCTTCGTCAAGGTCGTCATAGACACCGCAATAGAAGAGAAGCCCTGAATGAACTTCCTGTAATACCCAGTTAGACCCAAGAAACTGTGGATCTCTGTCATACTATTTGGCACTGGCCAGTCTCTGACTGTCTCAACTTTGCTGAGATCAACCTCTACTCCATCTTGGGATATGATGTGGCCCAAGAATGCCACTCTGTCTAGTTAGAACTTGCACTTGCTGAACTTAGCATACAGTCGTCTGTCCTGTAAAGTCGGCAGTACGGTCCTCTGATGTTGACTGTGCTCTTATCTACTCCTTGAATAAATCAGTATATCATCTATGAAAACTATGACGAACTGGTCCAAATACGTCTGAAACACGCGATTCATGAGATCCACAAAGATCGCTAGCGCGTTCGTCAGTTCGAAGGGCATCACCATAAACTCATAGTGCCCATAACGCGTCATGAAGGTCGTCTTATGCACGTTAGACTCTCTTACCTTCTGCTGGTGGTATCTTGATCGGAGATCAATCTTCGAGAATACTGATTCTTCCTGAAGCTTATCACATAGATCCTCGATCCTGTGCAGTGGATACTTGTTCTTGACCTTGACCCTGTTTAGTTATCTATAATTAATGCAGAGCCGCATGCTACCATCGTTCTTCTTAACAAACAGTACCGGTGTGCCCCATGGAGAAAAGTTAGGGCGAATGAAATCCTTATCTAGCAAGTCCTGTAAATGATCCTTCAAGTCCTTCATCTCTGCTGGTGCTAGACGATAGAGTGCCTTAGATACCTGGCATAAGCTCGACCTCATCTAGTCTCTGACTGACTAGCTAGGTCACTGTCACGAAACTAGCCAAGAATGCGTGGCAGCCTCTCTTCATGGCCTTCCTCGCACAGATGCAAGAAATTATGTGAGACATCTGTTGATGTCTGGGTGCCTCAAATATAAACGTCTTACCACTGGACGGTCGGACAGATACTGACCTCCGTTGAAAATCTCTAGTAGCTTCGTTCAAAGAGAGCTAGTCCATATCGAGAATAATATCGAACTCCGTTAACGGTAGCACAATTAGGTCTGCTTGCATCGCATTTTTCTGTAACCAAAGCTCTCCAATCTCTTCACTATCTGCGAAGTAAACATCTGATCTCCGGACGGAATCAAAACTCTAAATCCCAAATTCATAGCCTCTGGTATGATTCCTAGTCGCTTGACAAAAGATTCGGATATAAACAAATGTGTAGCTCCGGAGTCTAGCAACACATACGTGGCTAGACCTGAAATATATATCATTTATGCGACAAAACATTCCATCAAATCTTATCGTGTTGAAACTTAAGAGATTTTTCGCCAGAAATTATTCCAAAATCCTCGAACAATTATTGATTTTCTTCTAGTACCCAATCAAAAATCTTGAATTTTGCATCAATAATTTCAGAAATTACAATTTGGCCCTTAATGTTTCGAGTTCTTTACGATTTGGCACTACAATTTTCGAAAATTGTATTATTGTCCCAAATAATTTCGAATTTAGCTCAATCAACCTTAAAATTCTCAAAGATTAAGAATTTGATCCCCAAAAAAATTCGAAAAAGTGAAAGCAACCCTTAAAATTTCGATTCTTGCAATTAGGTCTCCAAACTTTCAGTTATTGCAATATGGTCCTTAAAACCCTTAATCAATTCAATTAAATCCTTAAGTCCACCTATTAGAACATGCAACCTAATTTATTCTAGGTTCTCAATCCCAAAATAATTCCTACAACAATCATATAATCCATGCAATCAAGGCGGTAAATTAAAATTCTTAAACATAAAGGTTACCGGTGATTAATGTAGAGTCTGGCTCCGTCTCTGCCTCCTCTGCATGCATCACATAGGCCTTGCTAGTCGTGGGGCCCCTGTTCTTAGGGCAATCAGATGCCTTGTGGCCTTTTTCTTTGCATACGAAGCATCTAAAGATGCCCCACTTACATTTGTCGTAGTGTAATTTGTTGCACTGTTTGCACGGTTGTCCCTCCTCCGGCTTAGGTTGTCTATGGTGGCCGCTGCTGTCCGGGCCTCTTAAACTATCCCTGGGGCTTCTGCTGCCTCTAATGCCTTGATGGTCCTGTGAACTGCTTTTTATGTGGCTGTGAGCTAGATTGGGCCTGATGCCTCTTCTGCTGCAATTCTATATCAATGTCCCTCAGAGCCTGCTCCACTTGAAAAGCACAAGCGGTGACCTAGTCATAGCTCGCCGGTCTCATCAGCATAACATCCCATCGCAAAGTGGGTCTCAGGACATCCATGAAATGCCTCAGCTTCTGAGTGACATCCCTCGCAATAAGGGGCACAAACTGACAGTCCCTGTCAAACTTTCTGAAAAATTCGGCTACAGTCGAGTCCCCCTGTCGGAGACTCAAGAATTTCCTCGTCATGCGACCTCTGATATCCGTTGAGAAATATTTGGTGTAGAAAATCTCTTTGAACTGACTCCAGGTGAGAGTTGTAAAATCCACCCCATGAGCGGCTCCCTCCCACCAAAGTGATGCATCATCTCTCAACATGTAAGTGGCGAACCTGACCTGGTCGCCATCCCTCACCTACAGATACAGAAAATGTAGCTCCAAAGATCGAATCCAACCCTCCACCATGAAAGGGTCAGTTGTACCCCCGAACTCCTTCGGGTTGAGCCGTCTGAACTGCTCATATACGTCTGTCTAGGGTCGGGGAGCATGTTATGCCTGCTCCATCAGTCTAGCAATGCTCTCGAGGACTCGAGTAGCTGTGTCCCCTGGAGGTGGTAGTGGTGGTGGGAGGCCTCTATCGCCTGCAATAGTAATATCCTGTCAGTCAGTGCTAGGGGCGTGTCTGCGAGGCATGATAACTGAATACAGTCCAAATTATAAACGTAACACATCATGTAATTTAATCTAGTTTTCAAAACATTTAATCCTTAAATCATGAAAGTAGCTAAACATGTATTGTAAATAGCTGTAAATCATATATCATGTAAACATGCAGGTAACAGCATTGAAACATTTAAAACATTTAAACTTACAAACTTGAGGCTTGAAGACTAAGCTGCACAAGCTGGCGGTGGCACAACTCTACACAAGACTCTAGCTCTGATACCAACATGATTTAAAAATAAAAGGTATTCAACTACTGGGTACAAGAATTTCAACTTAAAAGAACCCATAAAACAACATGCAAGACCTGTCAAACTATAAACATATAAATAGATAATTAAATGTAAGGAAAATATCCATGATCTCTCCTCTCTCTTAAACATGATGTGCGGAAAATATGGTCCCCGGGTTAACGTGCGCACATCCAGCCCCACCTACTCAGTCTTCGGCGCCTCCAATCTCCTCATCAATATGTTCACTTGCATCAATCATGCCTAGTGAGTCTAAAGACTCAACTGACCAAAATCGTTGTAACAAATAAATATATATAACATACAACAGTGAAAAGTACTATACTTAAAATAAACTTCATGATCTTAAAAGCGTGAACATATGCGTAACAAAAACATAAACGTGTCAAAAGTGCATTAACATATCAGCATATACGTATTCATTTTCTTTATTTTAATTCCGTTCATTAGCTGTGACTTTTATATCATCGTAATAGTCAATGGATCCATCTATGTATAACTGCGGTACCCGAGAGCGAGGACATCAACGACAATATTACTCATCCACTAATCCTTGGTCTTACATGTCATTGTATCATCGTATTTAGTTACAACCAACTACCTTCCTTCAAAACATGTCATCATATTCATCCCTTATAAAAATCATGGATATACGTAAATTTTCTGAAAATCAAGCATGTAGCGTATTTTTCATATTTCCATAAAAATTCATACACGTGATATCATAAACATTTAAAGCATGTCAAAATGTGTTTAGGGCGCTGCCAGGACTCCTAACTCGACCCGGGTGCAAAATGACCATTTTGTCCTTAGAAACCCAAATTGACCATTTTACCCCTGGACCTCGAAATTTCAATCCGAAGCCAACCAAACTCCTTAAAACACCTAAAAACATAATTAAAAACATTTCATAGAGATAACCTCGAGCTTGTTCAGTAATTTACACGATTCGTTTTAAAACTTGGACTAGGTCCTGGTAACCCGAATCAACCCGAAACTTGACCAAATTTTTACCAACTTAAACCGTGACTCAAAGCTACACAACCAGCCCCTAAATTACTTGTTCCAAACCCCTTAGGGCCTACAAACCACGCCTAAAAGTTTCTGGAATTTCCAGCACGTACAAACCATAACCCTAGATGCCTCAAACCCTCGTTTATTCGATCCCTGACCTAACCATCGAGGACCAAACCTGAACCAACTCTCCCTAGCCCAACTCTGGACACTCCTAGACCGACCTAACCCAAACCCTCAGCCCAAAGAACGTTGTGGAGCACAACAACAAGATAGCCCCTCGTGCGAGCCAACCGAGCCACCCCTCAACTAAACCTTTTCGATCGGCTTCAAGACCACGACCAGCTATTCACGGGCCTCTCCCAGCCCTGTCACGTACCCAAGAGGGTCAGCTTCTTGGCTCGAATTTTGAAAAAAAAATAAAATTGTGCCAGTAGTTGTGATGGTTTATGGCTTTACGTTATGGTATGAATGGTGTTGAATGTTATAAAATGGAATAGATAGTGGATGGGTAGAATCAAAGGTTGAATTTGAGCTAAATAGGTAATGGAAGTGCAGAAACGGTATGAAAAATGTGGCAGTAGTTGTGGTTTTTAGCATAATGTTTTGTATATTGATCCAATTGATGTGAGGCCACTTTTATTATAAAGATAAGACATAAGGCTATAACTTTCTTATTTTGAGTTTTGGTCAAATCATTAGGGAAGACGAGCCAAAAGCGCCCCGAAGTGTGTCGTGCGTATCGTCGTTCCTACAATGACACATGTTGGGCGATTGAGCATAACTTTTTACTCAGATCTCCAAATGACATGAGGCCAATTGGAGATGCAAGAAAAAACATAGAGTGTAGTTTACCACTTTCGCAAATTCTGAAGTTAAAAATGCGTTCTTGGCAGAATACTGCACGCCCCTGTGCAGGATCCAGCGCCCTAGCGCGCCGATTGCTGAAATTTTGGTGTTTGGGCAGCAAGGGGCGCGCGGCTGCGCCAAAACACGCGCCATGGCGCCCAGCACTTGTACAAAAAACGTGTTTTGAGGTTTGAATGGTATATAATAGATTGGGGAATGATTTTTGTATCATTTTCCTTCTCCTTCTCTTTTCTCTATCGGTTTAGAGCTAGGGTTCCTAATTTTTCCTTCAATCCAATTTCTTCCAAGACATTAATCTTTGATTGAAGCTTTAATCTTTTCTTGGAGATTTGAATTTCTTCTCAGGTAAGAAAGCTTATTTCCTTGGGTTAGTGATTGAAGGGAAAACAATAGGTTGTTTGGTTTGAGTGTTGATGTAAATTTGTTAATATAATGATTGATGGTATTGTATGTATTGATATTTTGGAAAAGAAATGGAATTGTAGAGGAGCTAACTCTTTAGCACGCATGTCACGTGTTTGACAAAATGATTCAATGAATGTTTTTATGTCATATTACGGTTAAGAAATGAGGTGGATTCCTTCTTTACACAATTGTTGGGATTTGAGTTTTCTTGAATATCAAAATTGCGGATTTTGATTCGAAGCATTATTGAATTAATTATGAATTTTGTACAGAAATTGCTCTGTTTTGATAAATGATCCGAATTCTTGAGTTATAGTAAACTTCGAAGGTTCAAGACTTCTCACCTACACATTTCGATCTTCTTTTGGTAATATTTAAAAGGTATGTTACGGTCGGTAACATACGAGGTAAAAGTATCATTTTTATTTTAAATTGAAAATTCTATGGCTCGATGAATTATTTGTGATTTGATGATGATTGTGGCCTTGAGATGAGTTTATTATAATATCGAAATGATGATATTGATTTGCATCATTACATTGCATATTGAGCCACTTGTTGATTCATATTTGATATGGCTGAGGTCGCCTTGATTTATTGATTTGTTGGACGTATGGGGCTATAGTTGAGTTGGCATAGTGTATGCGGAGGTCGCTGCTATGGCCTGAACACTCTCTATATGCGCACCATAGTCCTGGGATTGTAGAACACAGCACCCCACCTCGAGCGGATGAGTCGGTGGATGTTGCTGGGGGATTCTCTTTCCTTGGGTACCCTATGACCAGATGATTCACTTGATCTTGAGATTTATTGATAGCCCACAGCTTCTGATCATGCATTGCATTATATTGCATCTTTATGAATTTAATATGAAATATTTGTCACTTTAATTCTCATATGTTATTGATTGTATCATACTGGTACTCACCGGCATGTCCGGTACCTCTTGTTTTCATGTGCTTGACGGTAGGTGAGGCGAGGCTTGGGATGCAAGAGTCCAGCTCAAGGCGAGGAGATACGAGTTAGAGTGGGATTCTCGGGTCTTAGGAGCTATTTTATGATGTTGGGATTTCTTTATTTTGGCATGTTTGAAAATTATATTTCAAACATTTGAGACTATTAAATTATTTTGACGGTGTTTATGTGGATTTGTGAACCACAAATTATGCATTTTACTCGATCATTTGGTTTGTTACAATTATAATTATTAGTATTAGATATCGGACTCGGGGCCCCACACACACGGCTGCATCACCCTAATCTCTCGATCTAGCCACATCTGAGTCCTACAACCAAGAAGCACTGATCGGCTCTCACTAATTCTCGACCCTCAACTGACTCCAGCCCCTTGAAATCTTATTCTTCGATGTGTACAGCCCCTAGGATCATGACTCGGCAGCCCCTTACACGAACACAAAGAAAACGTGAGTTACATGATAATCAAAGCATTTTTTGTGACAAAACGTCGCACAAACGATTCAATATAAAAGATGCAAGCAAACCTCATGCAAACAAACACACCCCAGCATATACATAGTTTGAATGATGAGAAAAAGGGATACATGGGGTGCCTTAATGATTATACGCTCTAAAACTTGAAGACCCTTGCAAAGAACATGCACCAGAGGGGCGGTGGATGATTTTATTGAAAGCTTTGACAGGATTATTGTGAGGACTGCTGGTTTTTCGAAAAATGGGAGCTTCTGAATGAGGGAGGGGGAGGCCACCTTGAATAGATTAGGTTTAGGGTTCTTAAAATTAGGTTTAGGTTATGATAATAACACACTAATGGTCTCTTAATAAGAATTTAAAGAGATTAAAATGGTTTTGGGCCCATCAAGAAATGCAATAAAGTCATCGAGCCCAATAACACTCTTGAAAAATATTTCGTTTTGATACGTTTTAGAAAATATTTCTCGAACCCTCAAAAAGTCCACTGAATCTTTAAAATACGTACTGGTTAAAAATATGACCCGGCGAGTAAAAATACCCAACCAAGGCCCATTTTCAAAAATCATACTTAAATACACCATATATTAAATAATTAAAAATAATTATTTAATAAAAATATTTTCCTGACTATCATCGGTCTCCGTTACTCGTTCGAGCTCGAAATTCAACTTAAAGCCATAATGCACGAAACTTTAAATAAAACATGAAATGAAATACATAATCATGTCTATTAAGCTTTAAAATAATTAAACACTTATCTTATTAAAAACCAAAAATTGCATGCAGTCAGGTTACGTAGTTAGAATTTCCTATACCTTACACAAAATCATGGTTTTTATGCTAAATGAATCTTAATCAAATATTAACTAATATTATTGATTCTTAATCAATTATTAATCTAATCCAATTTACTTTTTTTTGGCCAAAATTTCTTCCAATTTTCCTTATGGTGGCCGTGAGTTTACTTTGCAATTGGGGAAGGAATTTTGTGAATTTTTTGGAAAAAAATCTCTATTCAATTATGCCCTATTATGGTATATTTATAAAACGAGAGTCCTAATCTTATTAGGAGTTCCTCTCCCAATAGGACTCTTTAATTTTATTATAATGAAATTCCCATATTATTAATATATAACAAATTTATCAACTTTTGATAAATTATGATATATTAATAATATTCATTAATTAAATTAAATAACCATTATTTAATTTATATAATTAACTCATATGTTAATTTAATTCTAGACTCTTTTAGAATATGTATGGGAATTTGTACATGTTAGTAGTCCCTACTACTAGTATAATAATTTAATCAGTAAATTCTCAATTCTGTTGGGGATCGATATAGAGTTTAGAGGGAGGGTGAATAAACTCGTTCTTTTGTTGGATGTTTTTGCAAATAATGCTAGAATCATGTTAGAGATTATATCTTATCTTTTTCGAAGGTATATCCAGTAGATCATGAAAAATAGTGCGGAAACAATCTGATGGTATGGGGTGAAAATAATAAAACAGTAGGCAGTAGCCAGTGGTTGTTTATGGAAGTTCGAAGATGAAATCTTCTACGTCTCTCCTTCTTCTATTTCCAGAAGGTATCACTAAAAGACTTTGGCTTTTACAGTTCAACACTTGTACACACCCACTTCAGTAGGACTTACTCTTAGCCTACTGAAACTCTTAGTTTTACAACACAGTATAATGAATACAACAAAGTTCTGGAAAAGACTCTTTCCCAGATTACAGACTCTTCTCAACAAGATGTAGTAACGTGTATAGCTTGTGAAGAGATTATGAAACAGCAGCACAATATGATCTCAGAAGATCAGATAATTGCTTATAACAAGTGTTCTACTTTTTAGTACGTTTGAGCTTGAGGATTACGAGTAGTTCTTTGATTGCTCAAAAATAACGTTGGATAGATAATGTTTTGCTTGATAATGATAATCGATTTTCCTTAGAGGTTAGAACCTTTTATATAGAAAGTATTGAATCCAACGTCTATAATAAAAAACGGCTTCTTTGACTTCTGAGTAGAATCAGCTTTATCACCTAAAAAGGGTCCTGCAGAAAGCTTCAGAATAATCAGTCTTTGTTTCATACCAAAACTAGTAAGGAGCGTTAAATGTCTTTGTCCAGCATTAATGGTGCAATTAATACTAGTACTAGGTAAAGTAACAGTAACATTTAAGACTTGTAACGATCAAATAAAAGACGTTAAGTTCGCTTCTGTTTAAGCTAAGTTATGCTTTTGCTTTTTATAAGCCGATAAGTACTCATAAAGTAGTACTTCTATTTAAGCGATATGACAGCTTCTATTATTATACTGTCTTCTGATTTTGCTATCACGGTATAATGGTTTTGACTCTTATCACTACATTGAATTAAGTTTAACAATTTCTCTCTTTGTGGTGATGCCAAAACCTAGATGTTAGTGACGATGAGAAAAAAACAGTTAAAATATAAAGCAGATAGCAATTATAATAAGATACTTGATAATTAAATAAATGAAAAGAGTTCAAAAAGAGTTTCAAAAATTTAATCAGCCGTGCTAATATCTCTGAACATCGTTTCCTCATCCTGAGGTTCTTGATTTCTGAAGGAGGATTCTGCATGATGTCCTCCAGTTTTGCCTTCTTCTGTCCTACCTTCTACTTCCCCCTTTTTGGCTTCACTGGCCTGAATTCGAGAAAGCAAGTCATCCATCCGGCCAGTAAGAGTTTGAATACCATGGTTCAGCATCTCCAGATATGGTGTTTTATTCGAAACTCGTTCATTAAGATCATGAAAGGATTTAGATTGAGACTCGATCAATAGTTTCAAGTTTCGAATCCATAGCTTCAACTTTGTTGGAGACTGAGCGAATAGATGAATCATGATCAGAGACAGTTTTAATGATCTCAGTTTGACCGATCAACAATTTACCCTGACTTGCGCAAATAGATTGCCTGAACACACTGGTTTCAGCATGCAGCTTGGCCAACGATTCTGCCGTGCGAATGACTTCTTTGGAAATGCGATCACGAAAGAATTTGGTGGCATTAACTTCTCCAGCATGTTCATAGGTTAACTGTTTTACTTTTTTGGAAAGATTGCTGAGATTTCTTTGAAGAATATCTATCTCAAATTCAAGATTAAATGGTCTTCTGGGGATGGAGATCTTTCTAGCATACGCTGTTTGATCTCTGTAATATGAGCGATGCGAACAGGGGAACCAGCAGGAGGGATAATCAAAGTTGTAGAAGTAACAATTTCTGGTGGAACAGTGGACTGTTCTGCAGAAGTTCCTCCAACAGCAGTAGTTTGTTCAGGAGCTGCACTCTCTTCTGGTTGGGCAGCTTCAGTGGCTTCCAGTGGCTCATCAGCTGGAATAGATCCAGATGGAATATTCAAAAGAGCTTCCATTTCTGCCTGGTGTTCAGCAGAAAATATCTCCAAATTTGGCAGTGATTGGGATGGAGCAACATCTGATTTTTCCATTGGTTGTTCTGCTGGTTGAGCTTCTGAATGTACCACATCAATAGCCTGAACTGCTTCTGGTGCAATAGAAGCACCAAGAACAATAGATTGAATTACTTCATCAACTGAAGCCAATTCTCGAACAGAAATAAGAGATGATGACTGAGTAGGCAATGTCGGGGATGCAGGAGTACTGGAGACCTTAGCTTCTGAAGGAGCTGTGGTCCTTTCCTCAACTAGCTTAATCTGAAGAATGTCTGGGAAAAAACCTACTTGATACTGCAAAGGCTCCGCAAAAGCATGTTCTTGAGCAAGAAGTTGCTCATCCATCACTCTCAATCGGTCAGTCAAAATTTGAATCACATTCTGATATTGGATAGCAGTAGGATTCACGGGATCCAAATTTGAATTTAAAGTCTTCAAAACCGAATCCAGCTTTCGACGCTTAAGTTGATCAAGAATGTAACTCATTATGTTGATAGCCTCAATCACATTTTTGGTCTTAGCAGAAGCAAAGACCTGCTTTTCATTCTTCACCATTTGTGCGTAGGCACCTGGTGTTCTTAGATATGTGATTGGGTGGAAAACTCTAACCTTAAGCCAATCATCGAAGAAGATAATGTCTTCACTGGCAGATTTATCAATTTCGTCCAAGTGAAGATCAATGGCAGTATGAACAAATGACTTGGCACCATGAATTTGTGGTTCTTCGACGATTTTTCCCTTGCCTTTGTCTGATGATGCAGGCAGCATGGGTCTAAAGGCAGAAGACCGTGCGAGTGGTTCTCTAAAAGAAAATCCAGACGTGGGTCTGAGATTCGGAAAAGAATTTGAGGTGGTTGCAGTAGAGGTGGCTGCTGGTTTTGAGGAATGTACAGATTCTGGTTTTGATGAGGTAGCTTTTGGAAAAACTTGTCTCAGCGGGATAGTATCAAGGTCAGCAATGGCTGCTGTTTTCTTGATACGAATGGTGGTTCTGGGTTTCTTTTTGCTTGGAGTGGTTGGAACAGCAGACTCTTCAGATATGGTCTTGTATGAATCAGTCACGACAAATACTCTCTTCCTCTTGATTTTCTTCTGAGGGGGTTGAGCCTCAGTTTGAGTGTCACCAATTTCCTTCTTCCAGGCAACAAACTCAGCCACATATGGCTTTGGCCTTAAAGCAAGTACATTATCAGCATCGGCCATAATGACATAAGAACCATCTTGTTCAGAAGTCAGTGGAAAACCAGCATCCTTCAACATCTTGCTAATCTGAACAGCAAAACCAGTACCTTTCCTTACAATCATATCCTTCATGATTTTGAACAGGAAACGGCACCAATCCATTTTGGCTTCAGAAGTGATGGCTATCATCACTTGAAATTTTTCTTTAGTCAGCTTATCAAAAGTACCAGCCTTGACCAGAACCGCCTTAGCGACAATATCTGTGAGTACTTGATACTCCATCTTCATAAGCTTCTTAAAGAAAGAAGGAGAGAGTTCCTCTCCAGAAGCTGAGAATGTGGTAAGGGTAGCAGACATGTCCTCCTTAGAAATAACCGACCAATCAAAAGTGCCTGAGAATGGGAGAAGAAATGTGGATCCCACAAGTGCGGCATCAATGGATATGGATGCATCTCCCTGTGAGTAAATGATCTTCCCATCCTCAACGTTTGCTTTAGCATAGAAATCCAAGAGGCTAGTCTTATAGATGATAGCGGGAGCTTCCAGAAATCTTTTGAGACCAGATTTTTCAATTTCCGTGAACATCTTAATGAGGTTTTCATCCTTGATGGTCAGAACTGATGCAAAGTTAACTTGGTAAGCGTTGAGTGTGTAAGCTCTATCCATTTCTGCAAAATAAGATGGATTCGAAGTAGATTCTATAGTAGAGAAATGCGAGTGAAAGCAGTAGCTAGTATGCAATGTTCTAAAATCGTAAAAGTTGAAATGAGAGAGAAAAGGGGGTTAATATTCAAAATGTACAGCCGTCAGTGAAAACATAAGGACACGTGTCAATATATTTACGGTTGAGTTTTTTAAAAGTTAAACAGAGAGTGCCAGGTAAGTCAATGATTTTAAAAATTTTAAAAATCAATGAAAAGAGCGGGCTGTCCAAGCGGTTGGTAAAAAAAATCAGAAGAGGATTTGTCGTCTTATGATAATATATACTGACAGTCATAAAGTACTGAAATATATTCAGCACCTTGATAAAAACCAACAGACACTTTGTTTTATCAAAAAGACAAATCTCCTTCTATTTTTGACAAAGCACGGAAATATTAGTCAATAAAAAATATTCTCCCTAAATTAATACAAATAAATAAATATTAAAAGCGAAGATTCGAGATCCGAGAGAATGACAGATGACTCTTGATATTCTTGCAGAAGGTGAGTAGTCACTTGACTTTTCGACTTCCCCGAGGATGAATATAAGTACCTGCAAATCATACACAAATAAAATAATTTTAGTTACTTAACAAATGAATAGTGCAGGTAATTCATCTGAGTCTTCTCCGGAGTCGGATACAACAGAGGAGTTTCAAAGGCAACTTCCGGCGTCTCGTAAGAAGATGTTTGAAGGCATCGTTCTCCAAGATATGAAAACTTGGAATAAATTCCTTGACCTGTAATCTGAATAATCAGTTAGATTATTCTACTTAATTAGATAACAGCTACGGAATCATCCCGTTCAATAAACCACGATCACGCAAAGAGAGGGGATTATTCTAGTAATTTTTAGGATTTCTTCTGTAAATCTCAGTACTGCTAATATCAACAATTGTAATAGTTTATCTATTGTAACACATCTGATTTTATGAATGAAATAATTCATTTTGTCATAATTCTTGTTATCTGTTTTTTTTTTTATTAAATGCATAAGAAAGACAACAGAAGATAGTAATCAGTAGATAAGATAAATTAATTAAACCAAGAACATTACGAAAATAAGAAAACTTATTCTCAGACAGAGGTTTTGTAAATATGTCTGCTGCTTGTCGATCAGTAGGGACATATTCCAGACGAATGTCCTTCTTCTGCACATGATCTCTAATAAAGTGATGTCTAATGTCAATGTGCTTCGCTCTGGAATGAAGTACTGGATTGTGAGTAATATCTATAGCACTGGTATTGTCATAGAATATAGGTGATTCAAAGGCTTTAACTCCATAGTCCTTAAGTTGTTTTTGCATCCAAAGCAATTGAGAGCAGCAGCTTCCAGCAGCAAGGTATTCTGCTTCTACAATAGACGTGGCTATTGAAGTCTTCATTTTACTGAACCAGGAGATCAACCTATCACCAAGAAATTGACAAAAACCACTAGTGCTCTTTCTATCTAGTTTGCAACCTGCATATTCAGCATCTGAATATCCAATAAGATTGAAAGAAGAATCATTGGGATACCATAGGCCGACGTTTTGAGTACCTTTCAAATATTTCAGAATTTGTTTAGCAGCAATATAATGTGATTGCTTAGGGTTAGACTGAAATCTTGTACAAATACAAACAGCAAACATAATATCAGGTCTACTGGCAGTAGGATATAACAATGAACCAATAAGACCACGATACTGAGTTACCTCTACTAAAATTCCACTTTCATCTTTATCGAGTTTAGTAGATGAGCTCATTGGAGTGGAAGCAGCAGAGCATGTTTCCATGCCAAACTTTTTCAGTAGCTCCTTTGTGTATTTAGTCTGATTTATGAAGATTCCTATATCACGTTGCTTAATCTGCAGTCCTAGGAAGAATGTCAATTTTCCCACCATGCTCATTTTGAATTGTTCCTGCATTATCTTAGCAAACTATTCACAAAATTTGGGGTTAGTTGACCCAAAGATAATGTCATCAACATAAATCTGTACTAATAGAATGTGCTTGTTTTTATCTAAAGTGAATAAGGTCTTGTCTACTGTGCCGATTGTAAAATCATGATTGATAAGAAATTGTGAGAGAGTGTCATACCAAGCTCTCGGTGCCTGTTTCAAACAATACAAGACTTTGTTTAATTTAAAGACATGATGCGGTAAGAAATAATAAATAAAATCTGGAGGTTGTTCAACGTAAATTTCTTCTTGCAGTAGACCATTTAGGAAGGCACTTTTTACATCCATCTGATAAACGTCAAAGTTCTTGAAAGCAGCAAAGGCTAAGAATATTCTAATTGCTTCAAGCCTTGCTACTGGTGCATAGGTCTCATCATAGTCTATTCCTTCTTCTTGTCTGAAACCTTGAGCCACCAGTCTTGCTTTATTTCTAACCACAGTACCTTTTTCATTTAGCTTGTTTCTAAATACCCCCCGAGTTCCAATGACTGCTTGATGAGATGGTCTAGGTACAAAAAACCACACTTCATTTCTTTTAAATTGATTAAGCTCTTCTTGCATAGCTTCAATCCAACTGGGATCCTGAAGAGCTTCTTCAATCTTTTTAGGTTCATCCTGAGAAATAAAAGCAGCATGCATATATTCATTTATCATTTGCCTTCTGGTTCTTAGTGGAGCTGCTGGATTTCCAATAACCAAAGATGGAGGATGTGATTTCCTCCAAATAAAAGGGTTTAGAGGGATTTTTTCCCGATTTATTGATTTTGGGTCATGCTCAGATAAGGCAGTAGTAGGTTCTGGAATGTCAGCTACTGGTTCTGGTACATTCTGTGTCTAAACAACTGGTTCTACCAGAGGAATGTCTGGTTCTGGATTTTGAGCATCTTTGACACTTGGTTCTGCATCATCTTCACTCTCCAGTTCCAGATGGATTCTGTCTAATCTGTTACTCAAATTTGACATGTTAGAAATTTAGAGAACTGCTATCTTCGTCAAAGACAACATGAACAGATTCTTCAACATTAAGAGTTCTATTATTGGAAACTCTAAATGCTTTGCTTACTGCTGAATATCCAAGAAAAATTCCAGCATCTGATTTTGAATCAAATGCAGACAAATAATTTTTACCATTATTATGCACAAAACATCTGCAACCAAACATATGAAAATATAATACATTAGGCTTACTCCCTTTCCATATCTCATATGGAGTCTGATTATGTCTCTTGTTGATCATGGATCTGTTTTGTGTATAGCATGCTATGATGATTGCTTCTATACAGAAGCGCTGAGAAATGTATATATCTGCTAGCATTGTTCTAGCAGCTTCTTTAATAGTTATGTTTCTCCTCTCAGCTACTCCATTTTGTTGAGGCGTTCTGGCAGCTGAATATTCATGATGAATACCCTGTTCATCCAAATATAGCTCAAGAATTTTGTTAGTAAATTCAGTGCCCCGATCACTTCTGATTTTAATGACAGAAACTGATTTTTCATTTTTAATCTTTTTCAGAAATTTGATCAGGAGGCCACTGATTTGATCTTTTCCAGCAAGAAATATTACCTAAGTAAATTTAGAAAAATCATCAACAACAACAAGACTATATTTCATTCCCCCTAAGATCATGATAGGGATTGGACCAAACAAATCCATATGCAATAATTCCAAACATCTTGACGTTGATTTACTACCTTTATTCTTGAATCTAGATCTTACTTGTTTGCCAAGTTGACATGCAGAACATACATGATTTTTAACGAAATTAATATCAGGCAAACCATCAACTATATTCTGTTTTTTGAAAATATTGATTGACTTGAAGTTAATGTGAATCATTCTCTTATGTCAGAGCCAATGTTTATCACTAAGGGAGGCAACTAAAAATGTAGGAACATTAACATGATCTTTGTTCCATGATACTTTGTAAGTATTGCCTTCTCTTTTTTCGGTTAAGACTATAGACTCATTGGCATCTTTAATTGTGCATGTGTGCTTCTGAAAAGCTACTGAGTATCTATTATCACAAAGTTGAATAATGCTAATCAATATGTAGCAGAGATTTTCAACTAAGAGCACATCATTTATAGTGATATTACGATGGATAATCTTACCCTTACCCACAGTTTTACCTTTTGAGTTGTCCCCAAAAGTTATTTTTGGTCCAGTACAACTCATTATTTTTGAGGGTAGACTCTTTTGTCCGGTCATATGTCTGGAACATCCATTGTCCAGATACCATGTAGAGCTGCTTATCTTGGCTTCCCTCTCATGTTCCTGCAAGCACAAGTTTTAGTAAATGGTACCCAATCAATTTGGGTCCAAACCTTATCAGTCCTTTAGGAACCTACATTTGTACAATTCTAGGTGATCTTGTACTTCGGGTATCCACAGAGATGTGTGCAACAGAAGGTCTGTTATTTCTAGCAGAATGCATTATAGGATGTTGTTTTCCATTATATTCTTATCATCTGGTTTGTATCTCTTCTGAACTGGTCTGCAATTATAGTACGTACTGGTAGTTTCTAACCTTCACAGAGGGTTGTCCTCCTGAGTTGAATCCTCTACTGGATCCAGCGCTCTGATGGACTTTTCTCTTAGACCGTAATGCTTACTTCTGTTTGTCTGGTCTACAAACTTTCTGATTTGAACAGTTGGTACTTCTGGTTCATATGCCACACTGGATTTAACAAAGTGAATGAATTTTCCTTGCTCATATACAGTTTTGGCTTTGTACTAGTTTCAGAAGTGCTTTCATCATTACTGAATCCGAGACCACTCCTGTCTCCAGATTGCTTCTGTAATTCTTGCATCTTCTCCAATGAAACAGAAGACTTGTTCCATACATTTACCAGAACCGATAGCTTCTGATTTTTAGATCTCATCGTCTGGTAATCTGCATTTACTCTTTCATTCTAAGTTATTAATTTACTTATCTCAACTTTCAGATCACTACAGCTGTTCTCTTGCAAGTAAGTGAACTTACTGTTTTGATTTTCAATTTTAACTTCCTCGAATGATTGAGAAAGTCTTGAGTACCCCTCAACCATGTCATGCAGTGCTTTAACCAAATCATTTCGTGTACATGCATTAGAATCGAAATCTAATACCTCTCCAGATGTCAAGGCTGATTCAGTGTTTGCCATGAGACATTTGACTTCTTCTCCATCACTATCACTAGAATGGTTATCTGAGTCGGAAGACTCAGAGCTAGAATCTGTCCACTTTGATTTACTTTCCTCAGCAATCATTGCTTTGCGGTCTCTTCTGGACTTTTTATCATTCCCCTTGTACTCCTTCTTCTTCTGGTTATCCTTCTTTGGTTTCGGGCAATCAGTAATAAAATGTCCGATTTTTCAACAATTGAAGCATGTAATATCACCAGGTGGTGATTCTTTCTTGAAGTTCCGATTAGGGCTTTGGTATGCTCGGTGATTCTTCTTCATGAATCTTGAAAATTTCTTCACTAATAAGGAAATTGCATCATTGCTGATTTGTTCAGCAGTCTTGTCAGATGTGCTTTCAATAGCAGCAGCAGCAGGTGAAACATTTGAAACAACTGCATCAGTAGCAGTAGCAGTAGCAGTAAGTTCCTTGGTAGGTGGATTCGACAAGGGCTCTTCTCCGCTTCTTACTTCCAGTTCAAACTCATAAGATTTCAAGTTTGAAAACAAGTCATGTAGTTCCAACTTGTTCAGATCTTTTGAGACTCTCATCGCCATTGTCTTGACGTCCCATTCCCTGAGTAAAGCTCTCATCACTTTGAGTGCTATTCTTCTATTGCCATATCCCTTTCCCAGAGCTGCTAGCTCATTTACTAAGCTGCTGAAACGTTCATCAAACTCGTTAAAAGTTTCTCTAGCTTTCATTTTGAGATTTTCAAACTTTTGCATAGCCACAGACAGCTTGTTTTCTTTTGTCTGTTCATTTCTTTCACAAATCTGGATAAGTTTCTATCAGATTTCTTTGGTTGTAGGACACATCTTGATCTTACTGAAGTTGTTTTTGTCAAGAGTTTTGTAGATAATATCCTTCGTAACATTGTCTAGATTTGCTTTCTTTTTGTCCTCGCCTGTCCATTCACTTATATGCTTCTCAAGCATTTTTGGTGCGCCTTCAGTAACAGCAACAATAGTATTAGGCTTTAGAATTTTCAATGGACCATCTGTGATGACAAACCACATGTCATCATCTTGAGCTGCAAGATGGGCTTTCATCCTGATCTTCCAATCATCGAAATCTTCTTTTGAGAACATATGGACTTTGCTGAAATGTGCCATTTCGGTTGTAAATTTTCAGAACAAGAAAAATATGCTCTAATACCACTTGTTGGGGATCGATATAGAGTTTAGAAGTGGGTGAATAAACCCGTTCTTTTCTTGGACGTTTTTGCAAAGGGTGCTAGAATCCTGTTAAAGATTATAGCTTATCTTGTTCGAATGTATATCCAGCAGATCACGAAAAATAGTGCGGAAACAATCTAATGGTATGGGGTGAAAATAATAAAACAGTAGGCAGTAGACAGTGGTTGTTTCTAGAAGTTCAAAAATGAAATCTTCTACATCTCCCCTTCTTCTGTTTCCAGAAGTTATCACTAAAAGACTTTGGCTTTTACAGTACAACACTTGTACACACCCACTTACCTACTGAAACTCTTAGTTTTACAACATAGTATAACGAATACAACAAATTTCTGGAAAAGACTCTTTCTCAGATTACAGACTCTTCTCGTAGTAACGTGTATAGCTTGTGAAGAGATTATGAAACAGCAGCGCAATATGATCTCAGAAGATCAGATAATTGCTTATAACGAGTGTGCTGCTTTTCAGTACGTTTGAGCTTGAGGATTAAGAGTAGTTCTTTGATTGCTCAAAAATAACGTTGGATAGATAATGTGTTGCTTGATAATGATAATCGATCTTCCATAAAGGTTTGAACCATATATATAGAAAGCTTTGAATCCAACATCTATAATCAAAACTAGTAAGGAGCGTTAAATGTCTTTGTCAAGCATTAATGGTGCAATTAATACTAGTACTAGGTAAAGTAACGGTAACATTTAAGACTTATAACGATCAAATAAAAGACGTTAAGTTTCGCTTCTATTTAAGATTTTTATAAGCCGATAAGTAATCATAAAGTACTGCTTCTGTTTAAGCGATACTATAGCTTCTCTTTATTATACCGTCTTTTGATTTTGCTATCACGGTCTACTGGTACTCTTATCACCACAATTAAATTAAGTATTACAAATTCATTAAATAAATTATTCCGAACTCATTATAACCTCTATCGACGATCCGAGAGCGTCGATGTACTGATACAAATATTGTTCATAAATGAAAAATTTCGAAGATCAAAATTTTCACTTACCATATTGGCCTGCCATTTTTAGTAAAATCCTTTACAAAACAGTCAGTTCCACTCTCTTTCCTTATTTAGTAGTCATGCTAAATTTAATTTCTTCCATCTTATAGAATTAGCTCATAAACTCATTTATAAGCTTCTTGTTTGATTTCCATCAAACTATAGTCGTCAAATTTCAGCCAAATTCCAACTCTTTGAAATTTGACTATCTCAACGAGAACACAGAATCCGATATTTGTGTGACCCTCAATGGTTCAGGGATACAGCTAGCCGTAGGTTCACATCTCCATGTGATTCAGAATACCATTTATTCTTATTTGGGATTACTTTAGTTAGGCCCATTATTTTCATCAACACCTTTGTCAAGAATGTCAGAACTCATTTCTGATTCCACCCATTGGATCAAGGTAAAAGCGTCTAGTAGCATCTCCCCATGATCCACTAGGTATCACTGATAGTGCCTGCAAGAACCTTTAGTCATGGTTAGCGTACATTACGGTCCCTTCAACACAGATATCCCGATCGAATCTGTAACCATTGGTATATCGAGAGTTGTATATGAATTTGATAACGATGCGATTTATCTTTGTGTACTAATAGTGGCATGGTATGTGTAACAAGGAAAACACATTTCCCTAAAGCACATTTCTTGCTCTGACCAGAGACTCCTTGCACTATCAACTCATCAGATCACATAGGATAACTTCATCCGTAGGCGAATGGTGAATCCCCTACAACAATGCATTTGCTCCTACGTATTTCGAAAATACACACAACCTCGCTACCTGATGACCCGCGATGGAGTCGGTAAACGGATCAAAGTGCATGCTAGTACGTAAAGCCTCTACATTGACCCGTGTCAAAGGACTTATGGAGTACAAACATAACTGCAGACTATTCCACTCGATAAGTGAGAACCACTTGGACTGTAACATCTGCTAATTTAAAATGCAGCTAATTTTTTTTACAAGCTCACATTTTCGAAAATAACATTTAAATATTTTACATGCATGCAATATTACTGAAAATTACGCCATAAAAAAAATAATCGTAAACAATCGACAGGAAAAGTGTTGCAGTTTAAAAATATTGCAACCTCGGCTCACAATAATGCATAAATAAAAGAAAACGAGTAAAATCCTGAAAATCAATAGCATATCATAAAAAAACGTATAAAACTGATCGTGTCTACTCAAAGCTCAAAAAATCACGATGTGCAGAAAAGTATGGTCCTCGGGTCGTGTGCGCACATCCAGCCCTGCCTACTCAGAGTTTAGCACCCTCAGTCTCCTCAACCAAATGCTCACCTGGAACACACATGCCTAGTGAGTCTAAAGACTCAATACACCTGTACCAATAATAGCAAATACATATACGTATCACACAACAGTGAAAAATACTGTAATCAACATACATTTTATGAACTTAAAAGCATAAACGTAAACGTGTCAAACAGCTCATCTAAACATCATATACTTATACCTTTACTTTAATTGAATTCAGTTCATTAGTTGTGACTTTCGTAATAGTTTTATCGTTTCATCATTAATCGATGGATCCATCTACTTATAACTGTGGTACCCTGAGGCTGTCGGACATCAGTGACATTATTATCCATCCACTATGCCTAGGCCTCATCATTATAATTTACATACACATCGTTAGTCACAAGCAATTCCCATCCTCCAAAGCATCATCATTTTCATCACTTGACAAAATCATGCATATAAAAGTAAATTTTCTTAAAATCAAGCAAGCAACATAATTTTCATAATTTCATAAAAATCATATTCATGATGCATAAACATTGAAAAACATGGTAAATTTGTGCTCCGGGCACTGCAAGGACTAAAAACTCATCGCAGGTGCAAAATGACCATTTTGCCCCTTGAAACCCAAAATGACCATTTTACCCCTGGACCTCTAAATTTCGACCCGAAGTTTACCAAACTCCTTGAAACATCTCAAAACATATTTATAAGCATTCCTTAGGCGTAAACTCGAGCCCGTTTCAAAATTTAACCGATTCGTTTTAAAACTTAGACTGGAGTCCCGGTTTTAACCCGAATCGACCCAAAACTTAACCAAATTTTCTCAAACTTATACCGTACCTAAAACACACTCTAACAGCCTCTAATCCATCAAAACCAGACCACTTAACCTTTTGTCTAGACCACCTGAATGTTGCTGAATAAATTTCTGCTCAATCTACTCGGACCCTAGCCAAGACCCTATCATGCGTTCGCCGTCCCTACACCAAAACTGATGGAACCACCCACAAACCAACCTTTGTTAGACCACCCTAGGACCCCTCTGCACCTTTTGAACCCATGGCCACATCCCTATGCAAGCCGTGAAGCGGCAACTCACGCTAGTCACCAAGTAAGCACGCCCGCGGCCAAACTCTACCTCTCGACTCCTAACGACTCTAAAGACAAGTCCAACAGCGATCGAGCTTCTCCAGACCATGACTCAAACTCACCAGAGTCTGGTCCGAAGCCTGAAGTCGCCCTTGCACCATCGGCCTGCTCATAACCCTCGATCCGGCCACACCATAACCGATCAAACAAGCCCTACTCCTCGCCTTAAGCTACCCTTCGAGCCCCACTCGACTACAACCCTTTGACAGCATAAAATCCTTCGTGTACAGACCCGTGCACCCAACACAAAAACGTGAGAGTTATGCAAAGAAGATCAAGTTTCATATCAAACTTCTTGCAAAAAGTTAAACACAAGCAAGATCGAAGGATGAACATGCAAATACCTATATTTCAGCATATTTATGGTGTTGATGAAGAGAAAATGAGATACAAGCGTGCCTTGATGTGTAGATGCTCAAAAACTCGAAGGAATGCACGTCAGGGAAGCACCGTAGAAGCGGGGATGTAGCTTGTTTGAAATAAAATGGAGGAAAACCGATGAGGCTGGCTGCTGCTGCTATTTTACGTGAAGAGCTGCTGGTGTAGAGAGGAGTGGGCGGCCACTAAGTTTAATTAGGTTTAGGGTTGATTATAGTGTAATTAAATAGAAAACAAACCACTAATAGGCCCTTAATTATATTTTAAAAGGTTTAAAAAAAAGTCTTGAGCCCACTAAGCTTAAAAATACACCCAACAAGCCCAAACACACTCCTGAAAAATATTTCGTTTAAGTAGGTTTTTTAAAATATCACCCAACCCCAAAAAAGTCCTCCGAATCGTTAAATTTGCGTACCGGTGAAGAATTTGACCAAGCGAGTAAAAATATCCACTAAGGCCCATTTAAAAAAATTACCCTTAAAAACACTTCGTCTTACTTAATAAAAATTAAACATGTAATAAAAATAATTTTTTTGATAATTCTCCGTTCTACGTTACTCGATCAAGCGCGAAAAGGATCTAGAAACCCTAATGCGCGAACTTTTTAAAATATCGTGGAATTAATTCTAGCCATGCAATAATTATGCATTAAATGCATAAAAATAAATAAACACATAATTTAAATAAAACCCTAGATTGCATGCAATCGAGTTACGTAAATTTAAATTTCCTGGACCTCACAACTCTCTCCCCCTTAAAACAAAATTTCGTCCTCGAAATTTAAAACATATCGAATAACTCCGGGTAGCGACTCCTCATCTCGGCCTCAGTCTCCCATGTAGCCTACTCCTCGTAGTGATTCAGCCACTTGACTTTGACCATGTGGATCACCTAGTTCCGGAGCCTCTTCTCATGTCTGTCCAGTATCTGTGTGGGTTTCTCCTCGAATGACAGGTGCGGTGTCAGCTGCTCATAGTTCAGCACATGCGAAGGATTTGATATGTACTTCCGCAGCATAGAGACGTGGAACACATTATGTATTGTCGTCAGATTCGACGGTAATGCAACTCTATATGCGAGTGTCCCAACTCTCTCTAGAATATCTAATGGTCCGATGATTCTAGGGTTGAACTTGCCCTTCTTCATAGGTCTCACCACACCCTTCATCAATGCGACTTTCACAAAAACGTGATCTCCTAATGTGAACTCGAGATCTCTACGCCTCTGATCTGCATAACTTTTTTTACGTCTCTGAGCGGTCCTCATCCTGTCTCGAATCCTGATCACTAACTCTGCTGTCTGCCTGAAAATATCTGGACCCAACTCTGCCCTCTCTCCTACCTCATCACAATACACTGACGACCTACACTTTCTCTCGTACAGTGCCTCGTATAAAGCCATACCGATCGACGTCTGATAACTGTTGTTGTATGTGAACTCCACAAGAGGTAACTTCGGCTCCCAGCTGCCCTGGAAGTCGATCATGCAAGCTCGGAGTAAGTCCTCCAGAATCTGAATCACCCTCTCTGACTGTCCGTCTGTCTGAGGATGAAAGGCAAGTATTGAACAACAGCATAGTACCCAATGTCTGGTGTAGACTCTTCCAGAACACAAACGTGAACCTTGGAGCCCTGTCTGATACGATGGACATTGGAATCCCATGCAGTCTGACTATCTCTCTGATGTACAGCTCTGCGTACTAAGTCATGGTGAAATTTTTCTTGATCGGTAGAAAATGAGCTGATTTAGTGAGCCGATCAACTATCACCCAGATGGCATTATAACCTTCAGTACTCCTCGGAAGCCCTGTCACAAAGTTCATGATGATGTTCTCCCATTTCCACTCGAGAATAGGGAAGGGTCTCAGCTTCTCTGCAGATCTCTGATGCTCTGTCTTGACCTTCTAACATGTCAACACTCGGAGACGAATCGCAGAACATCTCGATTCATGCCCGGCCACCAATAAATAGTCTGCGGATCCTTATACATCTTCGTACTCCCTGAATGGATGGAGTACGGGATGTTGTGGGTCTCGCTCAAGATATCTGCTCTAAGGAAATCACTGTCAGGAACCCATAGACGGTCCTTATATCTGACTATGCCATCCACAACTGTTTACAGTCTCTGGCTCTTAGCCTCATCCCTCTGTCTCCAGTTCTGCTACTGCTCGTCAAAAGTCTGCCTTGCCCGAATTCTGTCTCTCAATGTTGGCTTTACTGTTAGAGTAGCAAGACTTGGGGCCTAGCCCTTGGCATAAACTGCAAGCTCAAATCTCTAAATCTCCACCTGTAGCGGTCTCTGTACCGACAATTGAGCAATCACTGTGTGTTTCTGCTCAGAGCGTCTGCAGCCACATTAGCCTTACTCGGATGGTAGCTAATGTCACAGTCATAATCCTTCAATAGCTCTAGCCATCTCCTCTGTCTCGTGTTCAGCTCTTTCTGTGTGAAAAAGTACTTCAAACTCTTGTGATCAGTGAAAATCCTGCACTTCTCCCCATACCGATAGTGTCTCCAAATCTTCAGGGCAAATACCAATGCTGCTAACTCGAGGTCATGAGTCGGATAATTCTTCTCATGGACTTCAGCTGTCTGGAAGCGTATGCTATAACTCTGTCATGCTGAATCAGAACCGTGCCCAAACCGAGCTTCGATGCATCTGTATATACCACGAACTCTCCATGCCCTGATGGCATAGCTAGAACTGGTGCAATGGTCAATGCTTGCTTCATTCTGTCAAAAATCTGTTGGCACTCAGATTCCCAGATAAACTTGGCATTCTTCTTCGTCAAGGCGGTCATAGGCCCCGTGATAGAGGAGAAGCCCTGAATGAATTCCCTGTAGTACCCAGCCAATCTGAAGAAGCTACGGATCTCTGTCACGCTTCTAGGCACTGGCCAATCTCTGACTGCATCAACCTTACTAGGGTCGACCTCAATACCATCTCAAGATATGATGTGGCCCAAGAACGCCACTCTGTCAAGCCAGAACTCGTATTTACAGAACTTGGCATACAGCCTTCTGTCCTATAGTGTATGCAGTACGGTCCTCAGATGCTGATTGTGCTCCTCTCTGCTCTTCGAATAGATCAAGATATCATCAATGAAAACCATGACGAACTGATCCAAAAATGGCTGAAACATGTGATTCATGAGATTCATGAAAATCGATGGCGCGTTCGTCAAACCGAAGGGCATCTCCAAAAACTCATAGTGCCCATAACGTGTCCGGAAGGCTGTCTTATGCACATCAGACTCTCTCACCTTCAG
This sequence comes from Primulina huaijiensis, assembly GCF_012295235.1. Lineage (NCBI taxonomy): Eukaryota > Viridiplantae > Streptophyta > Magnoliopsida > Lamiales > Gesneriaceae > Primulina > Primulina huaijiensis. The sequence continues at coordinate 16,717,996 of NC_133323.1, forward strand.
CTATCGGTATCCGGTTCGTAGATCTATCTTTGAGAACACTGATACTCCCTGAAGCTGATCAAACAAATCATCGATCCTCAGCAACGGATACTTGTTCTTTACTGTGATTCTGTTCAGCTCTCGGTAGTCGATTCAAAGCCGCATGCTGCCATCTTTCTTCTTGACAAACAGTACCGGTGCGCCCCATGGAAAAAAACTAGGGTGAATGAAACCCTTATCTAGCAAATCATGAATCTGGTCTTTCAGTTCTTTCATCTCTATGGGTGCTAGACGGTAGGGTGCCTTAGAGATAGGCACGATACCTGGCATAAGCTTGATAGAGAAGTCCATCTCTCTGTCTGATTGAATGCCTGAAACATCGTTAGAGAAAACACTGAAGAACTCTCTGACCACATCGACGTCCTCTAGCCTTTGATCGACTGGCTTTGACACTGATACAATACTGGCTTGAAATGCCTGACATCATCACTTCATAGGCTTCTTTGCACACATGCAGGAAATGACGTGCGGCATCTATTGGTGTCTGGCTACCTAAAAAATGAACGTCTTACCGCTGGGCGGTCGGACAGATACTGATCTCTGTCGAAAGTCTATGACAGCTCCGTTCAACAAAAGCCAATCCATACCCAGAATAATGTCGAACTCGGGCAACGGTAGCACTATTAAATATGCCTGCACTGTATATTTCTGTAATCGAAGCTCCAATCTCTTCACTATCTGAGAAGTGAGCATATGATCCCCGGATGGAATCGATACTCTGAACCCTGAATCCATCACCACTGGTATGATTCCTAGTCGCTTGAAGAAAGATTCGGATATAAACGAATGCGTAGCTCCTGAATCTAGCAATGCATGCGTGGCTACACTTGAAATATATATATCATTCCTGTGACAAAACATACCATCAAATCTGATCGCGTTGAAACTTAAGAAATTTCTTACCAGCAATTATCCCAAAATCCTCAAAATTCACGGAGTTAATACCACATATCCCATGAAAATTTAAAAAAAAATAAATCTAAAAAATTCTGAATTTGCATTTTAGCCCTCAAAGTTTCGAAAGTTACAAATTTGCCCTACAAAATTTTCGAAATCTGCAAAACGCCTCCATAAAACTTTTGGATCATAACCTCGTAAATTGCAAAATTCTTGAAAACCTAATATTAAATCCCCCAAATTTCAGAAAATTCAAAAATTGCCCCTTAAATTATTGCATTTAGCCATTAGTTCCTCAAAATATTGGTTACTACAATTGGGTCCCTAAAATTTTCATATTCGGCAATTCAACCCTTAATCTCAACTAGGTAGTGCATGCGGCCTAATTTTTTCTAAGTTATTGATCCCATAAATTAATTCTCATCACATGCATAAAAATCCATGCAATCAAGCGATAAATCAAAATCTTAAACATAAGGGTTACTAGTAATCAACATCGAATTTGGCTCTGCCTCGGCCTCCTCGGCTTGCATCACATAAGCTCAGCCAGTAGTGGGGCCCGTGTTCCTAGGGCAGTCTGCCACTTTGTGACCCTCCAACCCGCAAACAATGCATTTGTAGGTCCCCCATAAACAGTTGCCGAGGTGGAACTTGTTGAACTGCGTGCATAGCTGTCTCTATGCCGGCTTTGGCACCCCTAGCACCTGCGGTGGCTTCTGCTGACCAGGCCTCCTAATCTGTCCCCAGGGCCTCTGCTACCCCTGCTGCCATAGTGGCCCGGTAAACTGCTTCTTTTGCGGCAGCGAACTGAACTAAGTCTGCTGTCTCTTCCGATGCACCTCAAAATCAATGTCTCGTAGTGCCTGCTACGCCTGAAATGCACAGGTAGTGGCCTCATCATAAATCGCCGGTCTCATCAACATAACATCCCGTCGGAGGTCGGGTCTTAGTCTGTCTGGTGTGCTGTCGTTGAACTACCAAACTTAAATTCCTACTCTCTATATATAATGAGTGTAATGGTGAGCAGGGTCGAATCCACAGGGAACGGGGCCAAAATTTCTTTCGAGCAAAATGCAAGTAAAAGGTGGATTTTTTATATGAATTAAATAAAATACTAAACTAAATTTATCCAAGAAAGAAAAATAATAAATTAAAATGATAATTTATCTACTAGACTAAAATGAGGAATTTAATACGAGAAAGATCTGATTCAAGGGAGTTCTACTATTTAATTATATCATTGTTCATCGGCAACAAATAATTTATTCAAGTTGTTCCAAACAATTAACTTTAGAATTATATGGATAGCCGCTAAAATTCATGTGTTTTCCTAAATTAATTGACCGAACCCTGCATCCAGTCAAAACTTATCAATAACCAATTGGGCACGATAGCGTTCCATATTAATTAACAATAGCTTTTAGATTTGTGAAAACAGTTAATCCTGAAATCTAACAATCGAGATAGCTGCAATTGATAAATCCAGTTTTGTTGATTTATTTAGATTAAATATATTATGATAGCACAACACATCTAATCTATGCTACTCATGTACAAATCATTCATGACAATTACGGATAACTGAATTCATGGTTAGCAGTAGAAAATCATATATCGAATTAAATTGTCAGGTTAATCGATATACAATATTCATATAATTAAATCATAAATCGACAAATACTTTGAATAAAAAGAATATTGAATTTAAGAACGATTACCTAACAGTGATAAATTAAACAGTAAAAACAACCCTTAAATCAGAAATTAAACTTAGCCTAGAGTTGAGGAGATAATTGGAGAGAAAATCCTTGAGTCTCTTTCTTCTTCTTTTCTTCACATGAGTTGTTTTTTTTTGTTGGAGTTGTGGTGATTGGTTGAGACTCTTTCTTCTGCCGCCTCCCTTTTGTTCACGTGAATAGTAGGCAAATCAAAAGAAAAATGGATCCACAAAAAATATCAAAGTCCAATAATCTAATAATTATAACCTAATCACTAAAATTAAAAGATACTTAGAAAATATCTTCCAAGAATATAGAATTTTTTATGGAAATAACTCTATCTAATAATCTTCTTTGATATAAAAATTCTTCAATCCTCACTAGGCAGCCGAGGAGTAATCACAAGACGTGATCACGCCTTATCCAAAAACATCTTCTGAATTTTTCCGCTCTACGATTCCCACTAAGATCATATCGACAACTTTAATTGTGAAATAAAATCACCTTTTTAGCTCAGATTTATAACAAGTGTAGAAAACTTCTTCTACAATAAAGCACACAAAAATGCGTCAATTAAGCACATTGAACGTGGTAACAATGAGAGATATGACAACAAAAATGCAAACTAATATGCGCCTATCAAATCTCCCACACCTAAACCATGCTTGTCCTCAAGCATAAAAGAATTCAATTCATTATTCAACTCATTATCTTCTTTCTGCTTCATTTACTTGTCCCCAAAATATTTTGTCGTGCACCAAAGCAATTTTATTTTTAAGCACCTAACATACCAACATCATGACCAATTGCTTCCATCCGAATGTGTAGAAATAAAAAAAATGCACAGTTTCACTCGTAAGTGTCTAGATATGTATCAAGGAGCTCTCATGTCAAAACACTGAAAATTTTTACCATAAACTTGCAAATATATCACATCCTCCACCAAGTGAATGGATTAATGCACAAACAAGGGCTATACATGGGTTGTACCGTGGCTAGAGGTCAGGTAGAAAAGAAGTACAACGGTTTATGGAACTGAAGAACACATACACACTTTCCACAGAGACAATTGCATCCAGCTAACAATAACATCTTCAATCTCATTATTACATTCAAGAGCATTTTTTTTCTTCTTCGTTGCTCTAATTTTCCTTCTCATTCTGCCTTTTCAATTTCTCTTTTTCATTTTTTTTTCTTCTTTTATTTTTTTTTTATTTGCATAAGAAGTTTTTTGAGACGTCGACTTCGAGCATGAATCACTTGATCTTAACTGCACTTTTTGGCTCAAAGCGATGCTAAATGAGAAAAGTTTGTATGATTCTCCAATTAAATGTTCAAATAGAGGAATAATCAACAAAAAGGATTTATCATGGCTTGTAATGTGGTTATTTCCAATGAATAGGTTCAGGCTCGAACTTGGCTCACTAGGGGTAAATGAATCAAGGTAGGTTCAAAAGAACGGCACTGATGATGCGACAGAAAGCGGTTTGAACCTAATGCCCTTTACTTTGTTTATGCCTATAATCCATCACAAGGTGTCAACAAAGACATGTATAACATTGCAAGTTCTAGAAAAATTAACAATTCATGACCAACACACAATCAAATAAAATGGAGTATGATATAATGTTTGCTCATAGGCTCAAATCTCACCAAAGAAAATGGTATGTGTGCTAGACCTCATACACTTATCATTTCAACACATCATCAAGAGCAACTACTCACAAAGGTAGTAGTAAGAATGCAAAAACAGTTGCATACAAAGAAAACATCAGTTTTTTTTTCATAGACTCGCATCAGAGGCATTCAAGATTCAAATGAGAGAGATAACGAATAAACACTAGATGCATTATAGATCAAACAACTTCACTCTACCGTACTCTCTCTCCATTTTTTTTCCTTTTTTTTCACTTTTCATAATTTTTTTTTTCGAATAGACATGCAAAAAAAATGGAAAAAAAATAGAAATTGAAACTAGAAATAAAGCTATATACCCCCTCCCACACCTAAATGTGACAATGTTCTCAATGACACAAAAAGTAGATGCACAACACAGAAAGTAAAATAATGCAAGGGAAGTTAGAGAACTCTCTTGAAAATTGTTGGGTATCGTTGAGCAAAGCTTTCTATTGTTGTGACGGGAGAAATTGTTGATCGATGATGGAAGCCGCTAAGAGAAGATGTGAAAGGGGTGAGAACAAATAGGATTAAATAAATTAAAAGTAATTTTTTTTCCCAAAATCAGAAGATGTTTTCTCACAAGCCGTGACCACGCCTTGTCAGAAGACATCTACTGCGTTTTTTTTATTTTTTAAATCAGTAGAGGTGTTTCAACAAGGCGTGGCCACGCCTTGTGTGAAAACCTCTACTGAAGCAAAGTAAAAAATAACAAGAACTAAAATTTGGGTTGCCTCCCAAAAGCGCAATTTTTTAATGTCGTTATGCTCGACTCTCAAAAGCACTCATTCAAAGAGCGGCTACGCCCAAAGTAAGTGTCATATGACACCATATATGAGTCTTGGTTCCATGTGTCCTCAAGTTTGGCTTGATGTATGCAATGTAAGCTCGTCTCCTCAACAAAACGAGACTTTAAATAATAGGCATGAGATGAGAGTATCATCGTTGGCTCTTGAAGAATAAAATATGCTGAAATCGGCAATGGAGAAAGACAAGGATCTCCTAGATGTATGTATGATAATATTATCGACGAGCTCAAATCGATAGTCTCAGGAGCTTGTTCATCTCTCTACTTCATCGGTGCCTCATCTTCGTGTGATATTTCTTCCAAAACTTCTTCAAACTGAGGTTCAACAATTTCCTCATTCAATGTCACGTGCTTGTTTACCATATCATTCAATCGACTTATGATTATTTCAAGACTATATCCCTCATCTTCTTTATGCTCGAAAGGTTGGTCTGTAAAATCAGATTGGCTAATTTCTGGAGTGTATTGGTGGCTCTAACTCTGTAGCGCAGGATCTCAATACTGATGGTAGTCAAAGTCGGACATATCATTTAGAAAATATATCACACCATTAAAATGTCGACCAAGTAGTGGACTACCAGTTGTCAGTGCCCCATTAAATACCCATCTTCATGTAACTGCATCCAAACCTTTAAGAAAAATTCGAATAAGAACATAGTTAGAAAAATCATGATTCCTGAATGTTGTTGTTAAATAATTGAATCTCTCCCATGCTGCGTAGAATGGCTCTTCGGTTTGTTGGACAAAACTTGTGAATACTTGTCGATGAAACATCTCGAAGTATTTCAGAACAAAAAATTCTCGAATTCTTCTTTTCTCGACGAATGAATCACCTGTACAAGAAGAATGAGACATAAAAAAATAATAATAACAGAACTCGAAAAAAAACTAACCTTGGACCGTTAACCGCGCCAAAATTTGGTGTGCTGTCATTGAACCACCAAACTTAAATTCCTACTCTCTATATATAATGAGTGTAATGGTGAGCATGGTCGAATCCACAGGGAACGGGGCCAAAATTTCTTTCGAGCAAAATGCAAGTAAAAGGGGGATTTTTGTATATGAATTAAATAAAATACTAAACTAAATTTATCCAAGAAAAGAAAAATAATAAATTAAAATGATAATTTATCTACTAGACTAAAATGAAGAATTTAATACGAGACAGATCTGATTCAAGGGAGTTCTACTATTTAATTATATCACTGTTCATCGGCAAACAAATAATTTATTCAAGTTGTTCCAAACAATTTACTTTAGAATTATAGGGATAGCCGCTAAAATTCATGTATTTTCCTAAATTAATTGACCGAACCCAGCATCCAGTCAAAACTTATCAATAACCAATTGGGCACGATAGCGTTCCATATTAATTAACGATAGCTTTTAGATTTGTGAAAACAGTTAATCCTGAAATATAACAATCGAGATAGCTGCAATTGATAAATCCAGTTTTGTTGATTTATTTAGATTAAATATATTATGATAGCACAACACATCTAATCTATGCTACTCATGTACCAATCCTTCATAACAATTACGGATCACTGAATTCATGGTTAGCAGTAGAAAATCATATATCGAATTAAATTGTCAGATTAATCGATATACAATATTCATATAATTAAATCATAAATTGACAAATACTTGGAATAAAAAAAATATTGAATTTAAGAACGAATACCTCACAGTGATAAATTAAACAGTAAAAACAACCCTTAAATCAGAAATTAAACTTAGCCTAGAGTTGAGGAGAGAATTGGAGAGAAAATCCTTGAGTCCCTTTCTTTTTCTTTTCTTCACGCGAGTTGTTTTTTTTTGTTGGAGTTGTGGTGATTGGTTGAGACTCTTTCTTCTGCCGCCTCCCTTTTGTTCACGTGAATAGTAGGCAATTCAAAAGAAAAATGGGTCCACAAAAAATATCAACACCCAATAATCTAATAATTATAACCTAATTACTAAAATTAAAAGATACTTAGAAAATATCTTCCAAGAATATAGAATTTTTTATGAAAATAACTCTATCTAATATTCTTCCTTGATATAAAAATTCTTCAATCCTCACTAGGCAGCCGAGGAGTAGTCACAAAGCGTGATCACGCATTATCCAAAAACATCTTCTGAATTTTTCCGCTCCATGATTCCCACTAAGATCATATCGACAACTTTAATTGTGATATAAAATCACCTTTTTAAGCTCAGATTTATCGCAAGAGCAGAAAACTTCCTTCTACAATAAAATCACACAAAAATGCGTCAATTAAGCACATTGAACGTGGTAACAATGAGAGATATGACAATAAAAATGCAAACTAATATGCGCCTATCACCGTCCATAAAATGCCTCAACTTCTGAGCGGCATATCTAGCTATCAAGGGCACAAAATGGCAGCCCCTGTCAAACTTTCGGATAAACTACGCCACAGATAAGTCCCACTGTCGGATACTCATGAACTCCCTCATCAGGCGGCCCCTGACATCCGCTGGGAAATACTTGCCGAAGAACATCTCCTTGAACTGCTCCCAAGTGAGGGTGGCCAAGTTCACTCCGTGGGCAGCTTCCTCCCACCATAAGGATGCGTCGTCCCTCAGCATATATGCAACGCACTTGACCCGATCGTCGTCCCTCATATAAGGTACTGAAAATGCAGCTCCAGAAATCGAATCCAACCCTCTGCCAGGAATGGATCAGTGGTGCCCCCGAAATCCTTCGGGTTGAGCCGTCTAAACTGCTCAAAAACATCAGCCTGAGGTCGGGGAGCCTGCTGAACCTGCTCCAAAAGTCGAGCCATACCCTCCAGTATACGGGTGGCTGCATCCATCGGCGATGGTGGTGGTGGAGGGCCTCTGCCACCTTCAGGAATATCGTCCTGTCTGTCTATGCTGAGGTCGCGTTTCAGAGGCATGATATCTGAACAAAGTCCAAATCAAAACGTAACCCATCATGCAATTTAATCTAGTTTTTAAAACATTTAACCATGAAAGTCGCTAAACATTCACCGTAAATCATCGTAAAATGTATATCATGCAAACATGCATGCGATAGCAGTAAATTATTTAAAACATTAAAGCTTACAGACTTGAGGCATGAAGACTGATCTGCAGTAGCTGGCGGTGGCACAACCCTATATAAGACCCTTGCTCTGATACCAACTTTAACGTCTGTTAATTTAAAATGCTGCTTTTTTTTTACAGGCTCATATTTTCGAAAATAACATTTAAATATTTTAGATGCATGCAACCCTATTGAAAAATACGACGTAAAAAAAATAATAATCGTAAACAATCGACAAGCAAAGTGTTGCAGTTTAAAAATATTGCAACCTCGGCTCACAATCATGCATAAATAAAATAAAATGAGTAAAATCCTGAAAATCAATAGCATATCATAAAAAAACATATAAAACTGATCGTGTCTACTCAAAGCTCATAAAATCGTGATGTGCAGAAAAGTGTGGTCCTCGGGGCGTGTGCGCAAATCCAGCCCTGCCTACTCAGAGTTTGGCACCCCCGGTCTCCTCAACCAAATGCTCACATGCAACACACATGTCTAGTGAGTCTAAAGATTGAAAACACATGTACCGATAATAGCAAATACATATACTTAGCACACAGTAGTGAAAAATATGTAATCAACATACATTTTATGAACTTAAAAGCATAAACGTAAACGTGTCAAACAGCTCATCTAAACATCATATACTTATACCTTTACTTTAATTGAATTCAGTTCATTAGTTGTGACTTTCGTAACAGCTTTATCGTTTCATCATTAATCGATGGATCCATCTACATATAACCGTGTTACCCGACGGCTGTCGGACATCAGCAACATTATTACCATCCACTGTGCCTAGGCTACAACCAATTCTCATCCTTCAAAGCATCGTCATTTTCATCACTTGACAAAATCATGCATATATGTAAATTTTTTTAAAATCAAGCACGCAACGTAATTTTCATAATTTCATAAAAATCATATTCATGATGCATAAACATTTAAAAGCATGATAAATTTGTGCTCAGGGCGCTGCAAGGACTAAAAACTCACCGCGGGTGCAAAATGACCACTTTGCCCCTGGAAACCCAAAATGACCATTTTACCCCTGGTCCTCTGAATTTCGATTCGAAGTTTACCAAACTCCTTCAAACAACCCAAAACATATTTATAAGCATTCCTTAGTCATAAACTCGAGCCCGTTTCAAAACTTAATCGATTCATTTTAAAACTTGGACCGGAGTCTCGGTTTTAACCTGAATCGACCGCAAACTTAATCGAATTTTCCAAAATTTATACCTTACCTAAAACACACTCTAACAGTCCCTAATCCATCAAAACCAGATCACTTAACCTCTCGACCAGACCCCCTGAAAGTTGCTGGATAAATTTCTGCCCAATCTACTCGGACCCTAGCCGTGACCCTACCACATGTTCGCCGTCCCTACACCAAAACCGCTGAAACCAGCCACAAACCAACCTTTCTTAGAGTCAATGAAGCCGGAACCACAAGTTAGCTTACCAGACACCTACTCTTAACACATAGATTGACTTTGTCTGGAAGCACAACAACTAAAGATTAATCTGCAACTTGAGCTTTGTTTTGCAATTCGATTTGAGTCTTAGAAGTAGCTTCTTCTGACATACAGAAATGAAGCCCAACTTCAGCAAAAGTATTGAATATAAAGTTGTATGGCTTGACTAATAACAACCAACCAGAAACTTGCAATTACAAAGAAATAACAACTCGATATTGTTTATTATCACAAAAGACATTTTCAATATAACTCCTTGTGGTCTATATATAATTGAAGTTCACATCTAATTTACGCAATCGTTAATTAATACAAAACGGTTATAAAAAATAAACAGTTATTCAGCAATAACAATAACTAGAGGTAACAATGCTGAATTCCAACTTTCCATATTAAGAACTCTAAATTTATCCAAATTATTGGATAATTGAACAATTAAATGAACAAGAAATCGTTGATTAATTAGGTCCATTAAACCATCTTCAAATTAGCTTAACCATCAATATTTCATCCTCTTTATTAGTTACCACCATCCACCAAAAAAGTATTTAAATATTATCTCGACCCTTTTGCTCTTCAAAAAACAAAAATGTTTTTTTGGAAGAATTCTTTGTTTTTCCTTTTAATTACAAGCTAAGGATTAAAAAAATACGAAATGTCTTCGAGAGATCTGAGAAGAATTGAAGAAGGAATCGTCCCTTCGGATGATCAATTCAGGAAGAGTGCAAATAATGATGCCAGTTCCTTTTGCACCTCATCTGATGTCGTCGTAATGATTCAAAAGGTATTTGCGTTCCTGTCACAGTTCTAAACATATATATATACATATATATATATATATATACATACATACATATATATTAACTTTAAAATTTTAGACATTTTGATTCAATTGTTCGCATAACACTTACAAATCAGCAATTTTGGATAATATATAAAAAAAATTTCGAAGTTCTCGTATTTTTCGGTCTCATGTATGAACTTGTACGATAAAGGACTAAAGCCAAAAAATTCAAAATTAGTATAACAGAAACGAATTTTGTAAAATAAGTGGAACAAAATCAAGCTAGAAAAATATATATATATATGTATATTTTAATTACATACAATTTTTTTTATAATTAATTAACATAATTAGTTTAAGTAGGATAACTTTTTTATTATGTTTAAAAGTTATGGTGGTGTATAAACTTTTTTTGGTCTTTTTAAATTATAATCATTTTGTGATTGGGTAATAGTTATTCTACACTTGTAATTTATTACGATGAAGCGTATAAAATATGTGTCGGTTACTTTTTCTTTTTTCCAAAAAATAATAAATCACATGAAATTTGTTATTTCTTCAAAACCCTACTCCGTTTAACAGAAATGGTGTCGGCCGTCATTACAATATAATATGTTTGGAAAAAAAAGATAATGACGTGTACAGAAAAATAAGGTAAAAATTAATTTTTTTTGTTTATTGACTTGTCACATTTTGGGTTCGGTCAATTAAATATTCAAAGTTTGATTTTTTTTTGGTTACATTTAGTAACTTTGATTTTACCTGATACTATTTTGTTGACGTGATATAAGAAATTGTTGACGAGTGGTCATGTAAATAATTAGAACAAAATAGCTCAAAATTTAAAAAGAATGCACTAAAACCAAACTCTGAATACTTAATGGATTAAAACCCGAAATGTCACAACTTAATGGACCAAAAAGTTATATTCTCAAAAAAATAGGTTTTTTTGTAATATTATCTCACGTATTTATATTTGTTAGAAATGTATAGCCAATCCATATTTAATATGAAAAATAAATTTTGTGGTATAAAATAAAATAATTTATCATGATTTGAGTCGGATATGAGATATATCTCGTAAAATTATTCTATATTACAGTCTACAAAGAGTTTTTGCATTCATAAAATAACTTAGAAGCATGCATAATAAAATACGCACTCTCCTCTTGTACCTGATTCGGGTTTTTGACGTAAACATGTTACATATAACTTTTTTTTTTTTGTGAAAAAATAAAGTCGTGCTATTTATTTATGTGATATATATAATCAGGTGATAGCCGAGGCGATTGGAACCTACTTTTTGATCTTTATAGGGTGTGGATCAGTTGCGGTAAACAAAATCTACGGTTCAGTGACATTTCCAGGCATTTGTATCGCTTGGGGTTTGACAGTAATGATAATGGTTTATTCCGTCGGTCATATCTCTGGCGCCCATTTTAATCCAGCAGTCACCATTACTTTCGCCATTTTTCGACACTTCCCCTACAAACAGGCATGTCTCTAGCTACTGCCCTTTCGTTTTTTGAAGAATTACTTGGATACGTACATTATTGAAAACTCAAATAAAAACTTATATATTATGTGTTGGTATGTAAATAAGAAACTTGTATCTTTAGTACTGTCTACTATTTTGAATGGGGTTTTGAAATATTCATTCATTCATTTCCAAAGTTTAAAAGAAGAGAAATACCCATATTTTTTCAAGAAACATATGAGTGAATTTGAATTTTTTGGCGAGATTGAGTAAATTAACTACACTTACTCGCACTACTTTATGTGTTTAATTACGTTTTATTACATCTAGAAAATTGGGTTTGTATATTTCTGGTTCGACCCAACTTTAATCAATAATTTATACGGAAATTTACATCACGAATAGATAAACTTCATTGATTTCATTTCTCGAAATCAATTTTAGGTGCATGGAAAATATGATTTTTAAAACATATATAGTTCGAATTTTCTTATAGTCTATAGTACTGATATGTTTAATATACGAGACAAATCATTGTATTTTGAGAAACATTTATCGTACTCTCGTGAACATTGTTCATGGGAGACTTCGTCTTAAACAGAAATAGTCCAACTGATATTGTCTCGACTTTATAAATCGATATTAATGTCTCTTAACTTATTATTGTCATTTATCAAATGCAGGTGCCTCTATACATACTAGCACAGTTAACAGGATCAATTCTTGCAAGTGGGACGTTGTACCTTGTGTTGGATGTGAGGAAAGAAGCCTTCTTCGGAACAGTACCCGTCGGTTCCGGTGTACAATCTTTGGTGCTTGAGTTCATCACCTCCTTCCTCTTGATGTTTGTTATTTCTGGTGTTGCTACTGATAACAGATCGGTAGGTTTTTTCGTCTTCTAATTTGTGAAAATTTGATGCCAGTTTGATAAATTGGTTTTTCCCCATATCTAGGACCAATTTTCGTCCAAATACCGACATGAAATCTGATACGTGCCCGACCAAACTCAAAATCCAAAAAAAAAAAAAACTAAATTTGAAAAGAAAAAACCAATATATTGCATTAAAATACTTTAGAACTTTCCCTAATCTGGTACAACTAATAATCTGATGCTCATGTTTTTCTTTTGCTTATGAATGATTAATAAAAATTCTATATCGTATTTAGATCGATGGATTTGTTTCAGTTGAAGATATTTGATTTAAAAAATGATTTCAAAGTTGTATTTTAAATTATTGTAATGTTAGATGAATTTGAAATTTACCATAATAACTAATGGAAATATCTAGATTCATAGAATGAATTTAAAATTAACCATAATTTAGTTCATCTAACCATATAAGATGAAATAAAAATTACGAATTTGAAATCCATTTAAACCAAATGTACCCTAATTGTCTATACCTATATATGAGTAAATGTATTCTTACAATTTTGTTACTTGAAAAATAAAAACATGTTTTGAGTTATTGTATGCATAATTTTTAGCATTTTATTTCATTAATCTTAAAAATTTTCTTTAAACATAAAATAATAAATTAATGAAAATATAAATCAAGACGACCGAACTCGGCCGGATGTGATCCGGTTTTGCATTTGTCGGGTTAATTTTATGTCAAACTGACCTGATTAAAAAGTTGTCTCCAACATGTTTCTTTCCGATGTATCTGAAAAACTAAAATTAAATTTGAAACGTAGCTTACTTGAATCGTTTGCACCCTCAGTAACTTTTAATAAAATTCAGATTTGACTTTTGCAGATCGGAGAACTAGCAGGAATCGCTATTGGAATGACAATAGTAGTTGATGTTCTTGTTGCCGGGTAATTCCATACTCCTTCAAATTTTTAAATCTAAATCATATAATTTGACAAATGATAAAAAAAAGTAATGTACTTTGGGAAAACTTGCATGCTTTTATTCTCCGGAAATATTTCTAATCTCTAAAAATAAGAACAAACACAAAGATTTATATTCTTATTAAATTTCCACCAACAAAAAAATTTCTGCATCCCCAAACACGAATTTCGGGCCTTTTTTTCGAAAATACATTTTTGTTTCATCATATTTTAATCAAGAAAAAAGATAAACGAAGTACAAATTGGGGTACAAATATGAATTTTATTAAATAGTGTGTATATTTGGGACGCAGGCCGGTTTCCGGGGCATCAATGAACCCTGCAAGAAGTATTGGGCCTGCACTTATCATGCGAGAATTCAAGGACCTTTGGATCTATATTTTGGGCCCATTGTTGGGCACTATATCGGGCGGGTTTGCTTACAATCTAATCAGATTCACTGACAAGCCATTGAGAGAAATTACAAAGACTGGATCTTTCCTAAGCAGTGCATCCAGAAACATTGTTTAGGCCCAATTTCAAAAGCCCATTTATGTCAAATTGAGCCTAAACATTCTCTACGGAAATGTAATGTGAAATAAAATAAAATCATATATGCTTAATATTTTAAGAATAATGCAAAATGTACAACTTATATATCGTTACATCGATATTTACAACATTATATCACGAGATTTTACTGTTATATCGCGAAATTTTGTACTCAATATATAGTGAGATTTTGACAAATTGAATTTTTTGTGTTGTACAAATTAATGTACAAATATAGATGTACATGTAGCATCACTCATGTTTTAATTATGAAAATATTTTGAGGCTTTGAAGTCCGGAACTGTCCCCGAAGTTTAGTAATTGGATTGGGAATTAGCAATGAATTCTATACAAGATACCAAATCTATGAATTTTGAACGATTATTAAAATAGACTATCTCTAAAATTCGAATTCGATTCGAAATATACATTATTTTCAAAAAATACTAATTAAAGAAATTAAAAAAGAATCGACAAAAAAATTAAGTAGAACTAGACGATCTTATTTGGTCATATCAATGCGAACATACCTCATGATTTACCTTTAAAATTAATGCAAAGAGCGTAATTTTTTCATTCAAACTGCTGATGACGGTATGTCGTATATAACACATTTATAGAAGTTTGTTTTACAAAATTCCCATTGTCCATTCATGCATATAAAAAAAATTTCAAACCATATTATTTCACATGTATTTCGATGTATTGGATCGTATGCATAGCTTTAATTTCACGAATTGTTAGGTTTTTTTCCCATTTTGAAACATGTCAATAAAAAGTGAAATTATCATGAATTAAAAGTATAATTAGAACTCATAGGGACTTCGCAGCAATAAATTTCCAAAAAACAAATAGAATTGTTGTCCAAATATTTTTTTTATTTAACATCATTACTCGTTCACCACGTTACTAGGGGAAAAAAGGCATTTTCGTCATTATCTTTACTTGTTTTCTCTTTTATTATTATAATTAGTCAAAATTGTGTATTTTTCCGCTAACTTTTAATTTTTAGATATTTGAACTGATTTTTATCAAATTGTCCAATTGAAGCTAGAAAACTGCTGACTAGGTTGTAAAATCAGATGACATGACAAAAACTTTGAAGATTTATTGAAATCACCCTAGTTGGAATTCCACCTAAATTACACCACATTAAACCAATATTTTAAAACACATTGCTTCACACTGCGTCTCAATTAATGGTCCTAGCCGGGCGCTTCGTGAGTGTGTCAACAATGTTGTCTACATAAGTGACTCTCTCCACCGATATGTCTCATCTTTCATATTCTCCCGGATAATGTGTAACTTCCTCAATATATGTTTGTATCATTGATGAGACATTGGCTTCTTTTCTTGCGCAACGATACCAGTGTTGTTGCATTACACCGGGACTTGATCAACTCCGTTAGGAATGAAGCCCTAATTTTGGACAAAATTATTCATCCAAAAAGACTCTTTCGCTGTAGCTGATATCTATGTATTCAGACTCAATGGTTGAATCAGTGGTGGTTTCTTTCTTGAAAATTGTACAAGAGACAACACCACGGCTTGAATACAAATCCAAAGAATGATTTCATATAATCCACATCTGATTTGAAACTAGAATCAATATAGACTTCCAATTTTAATTTTTCAAAAATTTCTTAGTTATTCTCAAGTACTTGAGAATATCCTTCACAGTTTTCAAGTTTAATGGACTAAGGTTCGACTGATATCTGCTTGCAACACTCAATGCAAAGGCTATATCAAGTCGAGTCGATATCATGCCATATGTTATACTACCATTGGTAGATGCGCAGGCAATGCGTTTCTTGGTTTCTATTTCCTCATCTGTCTTGGGACACATGTACTTGGATAGACTTACACCATGGAATATTGGTAGATATCTTTTTTGGAATCATCCATAGAGAATTTTCTCAGTATGATATCGATATAAATGGATTGAATGAGCTTTAACATTCTCTTATATCTATCCCTATATATCTGTATTCTTAATACATAGTATGCTTCACACATATCTTTTATTAGGAATTTACTAGTTAACTGTACTTTAGTTTATTGCAACAAGCTTACATCATTCCTTAAAATTTGTATTTCATCGACATAAAGTATGAGATATGTCACTGCACTCTCTCTAACCTTCTTGTACACACAAGGTTCTTCATGATTCTATATAAACTTAAACTCTTTGATAGTGTAATCAAATCTAAGTTTCCAAATCCTAGACGCATGTTTGAGACCATAAATAGATCTATGAAGGTTTCATACCTTATGAACACTTCCTAATGATGTGAATCTTTCAGGTTGAGATATATAGATCTCTTCCTGAATATCACCATTAAGGAAAGCTGTCTTCACATCCATTTGCATATTTTATAATCATACCATGCCTTTATAACTACCAGAATCTTATTGGACTTGAACATCATGATTGGAGAAAATGTTTTCCCTTATTCAACGCATTGCCTTTGAGGATATCTTTTTGCTACCAATCTAGCCTTGAAGGTCACTTACCTTCCTATCCAACCAAAACTTTCTTTTGTAAATCTATTTGCACCCTATAGGGACAATTTCCTCAGGTGGGTCCACTAAAAACCATACTTATTTCGATTACATGGAGTTTGTTGCTGATTGCATGGCTTCAAGCCATTTAGATTAATCAACATCTATGCATATTTGAAGTTCCTTTAGCGCATTCAAGATTGGGCTCATCTTTGCCCTTCTCAAGAAGAAGGGTCATCTCATAGGTGGCTTTGAGGTCCTTTCAGATTTCCTTGAAGTGTGTACTATTTTGATTTATTGTTGATGCTTGGTTTTTACTATTTTATGAGCAAGTGTTTCTCGAATCTCCTTGAGTTCTATCATCCCACCTTTTCTACCTAATAGAAATTCATTATCTAAGAAGGTGACATTCCTAGAAATAAATTTTTTTGTTTCTTTGAGATCATAGAAGTAATATCCAACACAATCATTTTGATATCCTACAAAGTAGCGCAAACTTAATCTACTATCCGATTTGTCTCTCACTATCTGCTTTACTTAGCAATGCATTTATATATTCTAAGACAAATATTTTGGAGGCTTTCCCATACGTATCTCATATAGTGTTTTATCCATTGCCTTTGTATGTATGTTTTTGAACAACATTGCCACAGACTCAAGCACAAATACCCAAAAGATGGCGACAAAAGTGAATCACATCATATATCAAGGAAGTTGGAAATCTAAGTTACCTCTAGTGGAGTTTACCTATAATAATAGCTATCAATCATCAATAGGGATGGCTCCTTACGAGGCACTATACGAGAGGAAGTATAGATCACCCATACATTGGGACGAAGTTAGCGAAAAAGGAGAGTTTGGGCCGGACTTGATCAAGCACACTGCCGAGTCAGTAGCCAAGATACGAGATAGGATGAAGACTGCACAAAGTTGACAGAAAATCTATGCCGATAAGCGTCGATGAGAGTTGGAGTTTGTAGTGGGTGACCACGTATTTGTGAAAGTAGCACCCCTAAAAGGTGTTATGAGATTTTGTAAGAAAGGCAAGCTCAGTCCGACGTTCATAGGGCCGTTTGAGATTTTAGAGAGGATTGGAACATTAGCTTATAGGGTGGCGTTGCCACCGATGCTAGCTGGAGTGCATAATGCGTTTAACATCTCGATGCTGGGAAAGTACATGTCGAACTCTTCACATGTACTAAATTATAAGCCTATGCAGTTGACTCCAAATATGTCATACGAGGAAAGACCTATACAAATCCTAGGCAGACAAGAAAGAAGACTCTGAAACGAAGTTATACCAATGGTCAAAGTCAAGTGGTTAAATCACTCGAAGGAAGAAGCTACTTGGGAAACTGAGAGGGACATGAGGAGTCGTTACCCATATTTATTCGGTAAGTTTTAATTTCGGGGGCGAAATTTCATTTAAGAGATGGAGGAATTGTAATGTCCAAAACGCGATAACGTAATCCAACTGCATGCAAATCTAGGAAAAATGAGAAATAGCTAATTAAATGATTTGAATTGCATAAATTAATTATGTTAGGCATGTTTATACGTTTAGGAGGTAATTTTCTACTTGAATGCATTAAAACTGTGTTGTAAAGGTTAATGGACATGCGATCGATGAACGGAGACCGGGGGACTACATGATGGAAAATATTTTTATTAAATAATTAATTTTAATTATTTAATATAGGGTATATGGTATAGGGTTTTTTTTTTAAAATGGCAACTTTTGAGGTATTTTTACACGTAGAGTCGTATTTTAAACCGACAATCAAATTTTGAAAAAAATAGGGACATTTGGAGAACTCACCTAATATTTTTTTAAACTTTCCTAAACAAAATATTTTAAATATTTACTAATGGGCCTATTATATTATACTAGGTTAATAGGCCCAATTTTGCACCATGAGTTTTAATTAAATAAAAAGCCAAAAAGCCCACCCATACTCCCCATAACCACACGCCCCATCCCCTTAAATTTTACTAGGACTCTTTCTTCATCAAACATCACACACACACACGAAACCTTGAAGGGAAACACACGATATTTGGAAGAAAAATTCAACAAGAGTCCATCTCCGTCAATGTTTCTTGCATCGCAAGTCGTATTCCGAGCGTTTTAAACGCAAAGACACGCCTTAATCTTTCTTTTTCCCAACCATCACACCATATTATGTGTTTGATACATGATGAAAAACATGATACACCTTCTATATTTTTTTGTTTTTATTGCTTTACATGTATAAAAGTAGAGTTTTTTTTTTTAAACTATTCTTAATGATGCACAAAGAGGCTGACATGGTAGGAGAACTTGAAGGGATGTTTTTTCACATGTTTAAGGACCATTAGGTGCATGTTTAAATGCTGGAAAAAGAGGACAACCAAGATGAACAAAAATTGGGTTTTTGGGAGGACTAGGGTTCGGCTAGAGAACTTGAAGAGCCATGGCCTTGGCTGCTGTTAGGGCACGTCCACGAGACCTGATGAGGCTGTGTGATGGTCTTAGCGTGGCTACACGATGATTGGGACGATGGCTTGAGGGATCGCACGAGTAGGGGCGACGGGTGGCTGGAAGTCGCGGTTTGGAGGGCTGGGACTTCTAGGTCCTTTAGGTTCGGTCTAGTGGCTAGTTAAGGTCACAGTTATGGTCCTAGGAGGTTGGTCTAGGTGCTGGTGTTGGTGGATAATTGTATTGACTGAAATTATTTAATTGCTGAATTGACGTGATGATGAAAAGATGACTCCGAGAATGACTTGAGAAAACATGTGCATTGTGTGGGTTGTATTCTAGCAGACCTCGCACACATGCGTGGAGACAGGATGAGCATTTGCGCGAGCAGCCATTGCCGAGGCAGAAGACCTTGCGCATATGCGCGAGCAGGTACAATGCAAAGTGCCAAGACAGAACGTCTCGCGCATATGCGCGAAGACAGGGCGCGCATATGCGCGAGAAGCTGAAATGCTTTGTGTCGAGACAGAGAGTCTCGCGCATATACGTCGGTATTGGACGCGCATATGCGCGAGACGTGCTGCATAAAGAATGAGCCGCATGTCTTGCCATGCATACTAATATAGACACATACCTCCATCTCCTTCAGACTTTAGCAGCAAGAACTGAGAATCCATGCCTAGAACTCCTCAACTTCTTTCAAAGATTAGAAAGTTGATTGTGCAAGATCCGGCCATCCGATTTTCGATCCGAGTTTAGTTCCGTGCTCTTCTCGTCAAAGGCTTCGAAAAGATGTAAGTTTTGTTAATTTTCAGC
Organism: Primulina huaijiensis; assembly: GCF_012295235.1. NCBI lineage: Eukaryota > Viridiplantae > Streptophyta > Magnoliopsida > Lamiales > Gesneriaceae > Primulina > Primulina huaijiensis. Next base: position 16,738,093 of record NC_133323.1, read on the forward strand.
ATTGTTTGAAATTTAGATATTGGAGGAATCATGATATGATTGGTATTATGTATTCTTGAGCTTATGGTCATCGTAGAATTGAAATCGGATTGAAGAACAGATCATGTATGATATTGTTATCATTTTTCCAGATTATGGTTGAATGAGTTTGTGAAGATTTTGGAGTATGGTTTATGATTATTGATGTTACGAGTTGTTGACAATTGCCTAGTGTTGTTGAGTTGCCGAGTATCTCAAGATTGCGCCGTTGTGCCGTCGAGATTTAGCTAGATTGAGTATTGATCATACCATGTATTGCTTTGAGTTGTATATTGATACTGTACATCTCGAAAATGTTATTCCAGATCGGTATGGACGGTGTTGAACTCGAAAACTAAACATCGAAATCGATAGAAGAACGAGCGAGGGTTCTAAGCAGTTGTACGTTGAAAAACTGAAGGTTATCGAGCAAGAGTGAGCTTGATTTCATATAACCAAGCACCGAGAACAGAAAGGTATAAATCAATGTTAAACCGGGATTGATAACTCGAGTGAGATGTAAATTGAGTTTCCCAAAATCACATACTTACTTTTTATTGTTTGACATATTTGCATTCTTTGAATGAAGGTGTTTATTCTATTGATTTATAGAAAAGCATAGAACAAGAAATAGATATAGTAAAAGAGTCTTTGGCAGAGGTGCCAAGTCACTGGACGTTTGGGTTATATTGATGCACTTTGGAGAAGATCAACTCCTATTGTAGAGACTCGATATAGTGGACCAAAGTCCGGGAATAGGAACGTACCGTCACCTCGAATGGGAGAGTAGGTGGGAGACTTGTTACGTTCTTATTCAAACCGAGATCCCTAGACTAGATAAGAGTCAAGTCAAAGAGTAAGAGTTTGAATTACAGATTGGTATTGATTTATGTTTTCGTAGATTACGATGCTTTGTATATGATTATATGTAATGCATGTATACATTGTTTATACTGGGAAATATGTGTATCACCGGAGTTCTCCGGCTGTTGTTTTGTTTGTATGTGTGCATGACAACAGGTGAGACAGGATCAGGGTTGAGAAGAGCTTGAACGAGTGAACTTAGAGTGGTGATCCAGGCTTGATTGGAAGAAAAACTGGTTGTTTATTACTAGACATGTGGTTGTGACTAATAAACACTAGTTGTATGACTTTAGTTGGAACAAACTTGTATCGTTGGATCTTGTTGTAGATATTGCACTTGATCTTGTACTTTAATTAAATTAGAATATAATGTGTTGTAGCCTTTTCAACACTTGTGTATGCTGTGCTCGCCTTTTAAAAAAAAAATTTGACCTAGATTATGTTATTGATCCACTTAATCCCAATGATTATTGAAAAGAATGAGTTAGCGTCCGGGTCCCCACAATAAGGGTTAGGGCCGAAGCTTGCATGGTTAGGACGGCTAGGGTTTTCGAAAATAGGGCATGGGTTCAGTTGATGGTCTAGGCTGGTTCGAAGGTCTTAATGGGCTTGAATTGGGTTAAATATGGTTTAGTTTGGTGTTATTAAGCATTTATTCAAGTTTGGTTAAGTTTCGAATCAATACGAGTCAAAACCGAGATATACGTCCAGGTTTAAAAATGAATTGAAGAAATTATCGAAAAGCTAAATTTTAATCCTAAATAATGTTAAGGGAGTGTTTTAAGGTAATAGGTTAATTCTGAAATGATTTGGGGCGTCGTTTCGAGGTCTAGGTTTAATTATGGAAAATTAAACGTCTAGGGGTAAATTAGTCATTTTACATCTAAAAATTGTTAGACATCTTGGCAGTGTCCTGAATGCTGTAATATATGTTAAAACGTTTATTTTATATTTTTATGAAATTTTATGATGAAACGTTAATACTAAAAGACATGTTACATGCTTGGTTTAAAAGAAATTGATTTATATAAGCATGAATTTTTATAAGTGATGAAAATGTGAAAAGTTGAAGGAGGTGAATTGATTGTGACTAATACGATGACACGGTGACACAATGATATGATGATATGTAAGGCCAAGGCTCAGTTGACGGGTGAGAGTATCGCTGATGTCCCCGCCGCCTAGTATCATGGTTATACGTAGATGGATCCATCCACTAACAGCTGATACGGAAGTCACAATTAAGGATCTGAATTCAATGAAAGGGACACGTTTACGTATATGATGAAAGGAAATATGATATGATATGATGAAAGGAAATATGATATGATATGTTGAAAGGAAAATGTTTAAGTTTATGCATATTCATGAAATGCTATTTTATTAAAGGTATTTTCACTATTGCATATGGATGTATATGTATTACTTATTGTCATGGTTAAGGTTTGCTGAGTCAATAGACTCACTAGTTGTGATCGATGCAGGTGAGCATGATGTTGATGTTAATGGAGGACTTGATGATTGATCTTGATGTACTGAACGTGCATATATGTATATACATAGTAAATTCTGCCAAATGGTTTAGGAAAAAAATTCTAGTATATTTTAAAAAAAACGAGTAGTGGACGTTTGAAGAACGCTCTATGGAAAATCTCTTAACTTATTCCTATTAGGTGAGTTATTATTTAATGGGGTGGGGCCCATATTAAATTAAATAATAATACATTTGTTATCCCACATCGAATTTTTATTAAAACTGAACAAGGGAATTAGTTATAAATAGAGCTCAATTCCTTCAGTTATTGTATCCCAAAATCAAAAGCTTTTTAGTTTTGATAAAAAGAGAGAGCATAGAAAAAAAGAGTGTATTTTTTTCTTGAGTGCGGGAATTCTCTTTGTGTGAGTTAGAGAAATTATTTTCTCGTTATACTCAAGTTGGGAGTGTGAGAAATATTGAGTGTATTGGTGTATACACTTGTTGTCATATTTCTTCCAGTTATAAAAGTTGCAGTGTTCCGTGGACGTAGCCTATATTGGGTGAACCACGTAAATCTTTGTGTTCTTGTTGATTATTTTATTCCGCAATTTTGGGTAATATATTATCATCGTTGTTGGCATCGCTTCGGGGGTGTAATTCCCCAAAAACTGGTATCAGAGCCTTGTTGTGAAAATTCTTAAGAATTCTGAGTATGCTCTGTGGTTGCAGCTTTGTCTGATCTTCCACATCAGAAAAGATTTTTTAGATTTTTTGCTAAGGCTAGAGAAGTGATGGCCGGAGATGATGGATCGGGACCGAGAATCAACAAGTTCGATGGAACAGATTTTTCGTTCTGGTGGTTACAGATAAGAGATTATCTGTACAGTAAGAAGCTGCATCAACCTCTATCAGGAAAGAAACCGGAAAAGATTGAGGATGATTATTGGGAGCTCCTTGACCGACAGGTTTTAGGTGTCATACGATTGACCCTAACAAGGAACGTGGCGCATAACGTGGCGGAGGCCAAAACCACGGAGGAGATGATGACCATTCTATCAGACATGTACGAGAAGCCATCAGCAAACAACAAAGTACATCTCATGAAGAAGTTATTCAACTTGAAGATGGAAGAAGGTGCTTTGGTGGCAAAACACATAAATGAATTCAACACGATTGTCTCCAAGCTGACATCGGTAGACATCAAATTTGATGATGAGATTCAGACACTTATTCTTCTGGCGTCTTTACCAGACAATTGGGAACCGATGCGGGCAGCGGTTAGCAACTCTGTTGGAAAAGGAAAACTACAACTCAATGATGTTAGAGATCAAATCCTTGCTGAAGATGTTCGCAGGAAAGACTCGGGTGAAGCAACATCACCGAGATCTGCTCTAAATCTTGATAACAGAGGAAGAGACAGGAGTGGGGAAAGGAGTTCCAACCGATGGCGCGGTAGATCCAAATCAAGAAACGGAAAAGACAAAAACATCCTTGAAAAGAATATGAAGTGCTGGAGTGTGGTGAGACTGGTCACCTGAAAAAGAACTGCAGATCAACGAAGAATAATGCAGATGCTGTCACTGATGAAGTACATGATGCTCTGCTATTATCCATGGAAAGCCCTGTTGATTCTTGGGTTATGGACTCGGGAGCTTCGTTTTATACCACTGGTGATCGCGATGTATTTGATAATTACATCGCTGGCGATTACGGAAAAGTTTTCCTGGCTGATGGAAAACCCTTGGAAATTGTTGGTATGGGTGATGTACAAATGAAGGTGTCGAATGGATCTGTCTGGAAAATCAACAAAGTCAGGCATGTACCAAAATTGACACGCAATATGATCTCGGTGGGACAACTCGATGATGAAGGCCACAATGTGACCTTCGGTGATGGTTCCTGGAAAGTGAACAAAGGAGCCATGATTGTTGCTCGAGGAAAGAAAACTGGAACACTATATATAACTTCCAGTTGCAGAGACACATTAGCAGCTCTGGATGCTGGAGCCAATTCAAGTCTGTTGCATTATAGACTTGGACACATGAGTGAGAAGGGAATGAAGATGTTGGTGTCAAAAGGAAAGCTACCAGAATTAAAGACTGTTGAACACCAACTATGTGAAAGCTGTATCTTTGGAAAGCAGAAGAAGGTGAGCTTTTCAAAAGGCGGTAGAGAACCGAAAGCAGCAAAGTTGGAGCTGGTTCATACTAATGTATGGGGACAATCTCCTGTGACATCGCTTGGAGGCTCGAGATACTATGTCACATTCATTGACGATTCGAGTAGAAAAGTTTGGGTTTATTTTCTAAAAAATAAATCTGATGTTTACGAGACCTTTAAAAGGTGGAAAGCCATGGTGGAAAATGAGACCAACTTGAAGGTGAAGTGCTTACGGTCTGACAATGGTGGAGAAGATGAAGATGATGAGTTCAAGAAATATTGTGCACAGAACGGGATCAAGATGGAGAAAACCATTCCTGGTACACCTCAACAGAATGGTGTAGCTGAAAGGATGAACAGGACCTTGAATGAACGCGCAAGGAGCATGAAATTGCATTCTGGATTGCCAAAATCATTCTGGGTTGATGCTGTTAATACTGCAGCATATCTGATCAACAGAGGACCTTCGGTACCACAGGACTACAAAATACCCGAAGAGATTTGGAGCGGCAAAGAAGTAAACCTTTCTTTCTTGAAAGTGTTTGGATGTCTATCCTATGTTCATATTGATTCAGCAAGCAGAACAAAACTTGATCCGAAATCAAAGAAGTGCTTCTTTATTGGTTATGGAGATAATGAGTTTGGTTATCGTTTCTGGGATGACCAAAATCGGAAGATCATTCGGTGCAGGGATGTAATCTTTAATGAGAAACTTCTGTACAAGGACAAGTCAGACATTGGAGCCGGAGATGAATGTCCTGAAGTCAAGAAGACTGATGAAGTGCCATTGACAAACATTCCTGTGAATGAATCGAAAACCAGTAACCAGGAAGATGAAGAAGAAACTGCACAAGATGATGACCCACAAACTCCGGTGATTGAACTCAGGAGATCTTTGAGAACCATTAGACCACCTGAGAGATACTCCACTGCACTTCATTATATTTTGCTGACAGACAAAGGTGAACCGGAGACCTATGAAGAGGCAATGCAAAATGATGATTCAACCAAGTGGGAGTTGGCCATGGAAGATGAGATGGATTCACTGTCATCCAATCAGACGTGGGAGTTGACAGAACTTCCGCAAGGTAAAAAGGCGTTACATAACAAGTGGGTGTACCGGTTAAAAGAAGAGCATGATGGTAGCAATCGGTACAAGGCAAGACTTGTTGTAAAAGGCTTCCAACCACAGGAAGGAATTGATTACACCGAGATTTTCTCTCCGGGGGTTAAATTAACCACTATCAGGATTGTACTTGGACTAGTGGCGAAGGAAGACTTACATTTGGAGCAGTTGAATGTAAAGATTGCGTTTCTTCACGGTGATCTAGATGAAGAAATTTATATGAAACAGCCACAGTGCTTTGAAGTACGGGGAAAAGAGAGAATGGTGTGCAAATTTCAGAAGAGCTTGTACGGTCTCAAACAAGCTCCAAGACAGTGGTACAAGAAGTTTGATGGATTCATGAGTAAAAATGGATTCCTAAGGTGTCAAGCTGATCACTGCTGTTATGTGAAAAAGTTTGACGGTTCTTATATCATACTACTGCTATATGTAGATGATATGCTGATAGCTGGAGCTTGTCTGGAAGAAATTGATAAACTCAAGAAAGATTTATCAAAGGAATTTGCCATGAAGGATTTGGGTGCTGCAAAGCAAATCCTTGGAATGAGGATCTTCAGAGACCGGGTGAATGGATTCTTGAAGTTATCTCAAGAAGAGTACGTGAAAAAGGTGGTTAGCAGATTTAATATGGATGAAGCTAAATCTGTGAGTACTCCTTTGGCTAGTCATTTCAAACTAACCAAAGCACAATCACCATCGACGGAGCAGGAGCAGGCTTATATGAATAAGGTTCCTTATGCTTCTGCTGTCGGAAGCCTCATGTATGCAATGGTGTGCACAAGACCAGACATATCACATGCAGTGGGAGTTGTGATNAAGGAGATGATATGGTTAAAATCCTTTCTGGAGGAATTGGGTCAGAAGCTTGAAGATAGCACATTATACTGTGACAGTCAGAGTGCTATTCATTTAGCAAAAAATCATGTTTATCATGCTAGGACAAAGCATATACAGGTTAGGTACCATTTCATCAGATCAGTGCTGGAAGATGGAGTCTTGATGCTGGAGAAGATTTCTGGAAGTAAAAATCCAGCCGATATGCTCACGAAGACGGTAACCATGGACAAACTGAAGTTGTGTTCAACTTCAGTTGGACTGCAGGTATAAATGGAGATATATGAGCTGCTGCAATGATGCTGTGAAGACATGATTGAAATCAAGTCTTCAAGTGGGAGAATTGTTAGGTGAGTTATTATTTAATAGGATGGTGCCCACATTAAATTAAATAATAATACATTTGTTATCCCACATCGAATTTTTATTAAAACTGAACAAGGGAATTAGTTATAAATAGAGCTCAATTCCTTCAGTTATTGTATCCCAAAATCAAAAGCTTTTTAGCTTTGATAAAAAGAGAGAACATAGAAAAAAAGAGTGTATTTTTTTCTTTAGTGCGGGAATTCTCTTTGTGTGAGTTAGAGAAATTATTTTCTCGGTATACTCGGGTTGGGAGTGTGAGAAATATTGAGTGTATTGGTGTATACACTTGTTGTAATATTTCTTCCAGTTACAAAAGTTGCAGTGTTCCGTGGACGTAGCCTATATTGGGTGAACCATGTAAATCTTTGTGTTCTTGTTGGTTATTTTATTCCGCAATTTTGGGTACTATATTATCATCGTGGTTGGCATCGCTTCGGGGGTGTAATTCCCCAACAATTCCTATAATTTATTGATGTGGTTTTCTCTTTTCTGGGGTGGACGACTTGGCGCTTGACGGGCTATTAAGGATTCCTATAAAGAAGTCGGCACTGACAATGTTGGGAATTATTGTGCAATCTTGAAAACCGCTCTCAGCTTCCCTGGTGCTGTATTGCTGATTTTAATGTTCTTTTATCTCAATCTAAATTAATGTTATTTTAGTGTGCTATATAGGCTACATATTTTATTATTTTCTTTTGAAAAATAATGGAATCTTGTGGGTTAGTTGATTTGGGTATGAAAGGCAATGGTTTACCTAGGAAAAGAGCATGGGAAATTAGTCAATTTGTTGAAGAGAGCCTTGACAGGGCGATGAAAAATTAATAACCGCTCAATATTTTTGGGTCAGCATAAGTATCCAATTTTTAGGTGGCTACATCAGATCATAGTTCCATTTTTTTAAGCTCGATTCATCTACTATCCACGCCAAATATCTAAGTGCTTTTGTTTTGAGAATTCTTGGATTTTGGAACCGTAATGTCGCGGTGCATTTTGGAATGGCTGGGAAAAGGGAGTGGTGGGATATCCAAAGACAAATCGATAAATGTGGTACTGAACTATTGATATGGGGCAAAAAGTTCAACACTGTTTAAAAAATTATATCCATCATTCTAGACAAAAGCTGAAGTATCAGAAGAAGGTGAGAAAATATTGGCCGGATGCTCACTCAGATAGAGGAAACCAAACACAGGCTGGGTTTTTTATTTGCCCAAGAAGAAATATTTATGCTTCTTCTCAACGAAGAAAACACACTAAGATGATACCTAAAAAATATGACACAAAAACACAAGAATTCCAAGGGACATATTCAGCTGTATGCTAATGAACTTGTAACAATTCTCATAAGAGTAAAATAATTATATTCAAATAGAATAAATGGTCACAAATGGATGATCTTTCATCTTACTTCTTTGAAGACTATAAATAGTAGTTTGAGCTTAAGGAAAATCAAATATTATCAAGCACAAAAGACTCCAAATTTTCAAGCCATAGCAGTAGGAATAAGGATAAATTTTGCTTCCATTTTTCAAGGTTTTCAAGCCAAAATTCTGTCCAAACGTCGTTCGAATTCAAGCGAAGTTCTAATCATTTTCGAATCAATCCTCTCACATGCTTTTCTTATTCAAGAACAACCAGGTAAGTGAGCCTTCTGTTTTAACTCGAAATGCATGTTTTAAAACCGACAAGCATATATTTATTGCATGTGTTTAAAATATGATTTCTGAAATCTTTATTTTCGAAGCAGTATAACGTTGTGAACTAATAGTAGGAATATATATTTTGTAGTGCCGAAAAAATAGTATACGTAAACCGCATGCATAATTTAATAAGTTAATTAATTTAATGAACTAAATGATGCTTTCAATATTTTTAATTTATTTTAAATATTTATATGTTTATTTTATGGATTTAATTGTATTTATTGAGTTGAGTTTTTCAAACAAATATTTGATGTTTGGCCGGTGATAGGAGATCAGAGATGATTGATGTGCTAAAATTAAATTTTATATATTATTTTAAACCGAGAAATTAGATAATTTAAATGATTTATGAAATTTAAAACTTTAAGGTCAAATTTTAATTTATAAGTGAACTAAAAGATTTTAAAGCATCTTATTAGTAATTTTAAAAAATTAGGAGATTTAATTTTTGAGCATGGTGTTTAATTTTTATTAATTATTTGATATTTTAATTACATTTTTAGGTTATTTAATTAAATTTGAAATTTTTTTTTAAAAAAAAAGAGAAAGATTGATAAAACGCAAGCGCGCACACTCACACGCACACGCACACGCACACACACGCACTAGAAACCTAGGGTTTTTGGCTCCCTAGCAGCCATCACCACTTCTCCACTCCTACATCCATGCTTTGGTGAGATTTTCACAATGTCAAGGAAAAATGTTTAGCGATCGTTCTTCGTTCATCCTCCACGTTCCCTCACGCTGGTATTCATTTATTCGAGCTTTTATACACAAATTCATGTTCACCTTTCTTGACGCATCAATCTTGTTATATACTATTATTTTACGATATTTATGCATGAAAAACGATTTTATACATGGAAGATTTGAATCAGAACATGTATTTGCATGTTGAAGAAGAGCACGTGGGGGATGCACTTGGGGTTCGGATGGTTGGAGGACCTATTCAGGATGGGCTAGGGCTTGTGGCTAGGGTCTGGACCGTGTCTTAGGGTTTTAAGGTGGGTCTGGTCTTGGTCGTTTATGGGCTGGTCGGGTAGGAAAGTCACTGAAGACGAGAAGTGGAAGCGCATGCGCGCACAAAGCTCGTGCAATGCATGTCACGACCAGCTACTCCACGATGTCCACGTCTGACATGAGCTGGTACAGACCATATCAGTGGCTTATTTAGGGGCTAAGGTCATAGTCTAGGGCTTAGTTAAGGGCTAGTTGTAGCCGTGGTATGTTTGGAACCGTATAGAACTTGAACATGTCAAAAAGGGGCCGAATAGATACTAGAGTTGCTTGTTTTGTTTCTGGATGGTTTGTGGTTGTTCCAGAGGTGGTTCTAAGGGTATGGACAGCATTTTAGGTTGCTGGTCAAAGTTGACTTGAGTCCGGAGTCGTGGAGGTAAATCGCAAGTCGTTTTATTTAATTCGAGAGTCATACGGGTAAGATGCAAGTTTATGGGATATTTTAAATTGTAGGTTATAAGTGGTGGCAGTGGGTCCGAGGGTCAATCCAACGAGGTCCACGACATTCTCAAACAAATATAACGTGCAAAAATATTATTTTTGAGGTATGTAAGTTATCTTGTGGCCAAATTATGAATGTACGGGTCTGGAAGCCGGAGAACATATCTAGTGACCTTTCCAACTTATCTTTTGATTATCTTATGATTGGTAGTGAGTATCCAGTCCAAGGACTGTAGTGATCATTGCTGGCCAAGCGCGGTGTTAGTTTGATCAAACGAATTATGTTATGGTGCCACATATAAGTCAGTCTTATACATAATAGAACTGGATATACCAACAACTGGTCACCTCGAATACTTGAAATGTTGCATTGATCTTAAGTTTCTTTTCCAGAAGAACAGCTAACTGCCTTGGACTGATCTTTGTGCTAGCTAACTGGTCTAGCTGATGCAAATTGAGCTTAACTGATGCGAAACTACATTGATCAACTAGTCTGATCTGATATGGCAATGAAGCGGCGGTATACTACTGATGATTAAGCTCCTAATCATCCAACATTTCAGTTGGTAGTTGGGTTTCGTCTGTTGATCAGTTGAACTGGTAGGATGGCAACTGAAATCTGATCTGCTGACCAGTTTTGCTATAAAGATGTCAGTTTGGGCTCAAAACTTTGCAAGCTGCTAAAACAACAAAATACGGAGTCAAGAGAAGTCGCTACAATATTAGTTGCAGATCCAAAAATCTTCTCTCTTCCCTCGGCAAACAAATATAAACTTTTTAAATTATTTTGAATGCCATTTTAAATACTTTTTTGAAACATATTTTAAAAAAAAATCAGTTTTAAAATGTTCTTCTTAGAACAACCTGTTTTAATACTAATTGTTAAGATCAGTTTTAACACTAACAGGGGTGTTTCAAACACAATATTTTCAATAAGCTGCAATAGCTCGTGTTCTAAGAATTTTAACACCGATGAACTAAATCGAGTTTGATTTTAAACTCAAGCGAAAAATACTCAAAATAATCTTTCGTGAAGAAAACTGAAAATATTAAGCGATGATCAGTTGTAGCTTGTATCAGTTCAATTATGGTGATATCAACTGATCAAATCAGTTTTAAAACAATTGTAAACAAGTAAATACACAGAGGTTTGTTTATAGATGTTCGGAGACTTCAATCGCTCCTACGTCGTCACCCCTTCTATCTCTCGGGTGGGATCCACAAACAGACTGAAGGCTAAACCTCTCAGTTCGTACATTTTTTTAACTTCTCATATGCAAAGACTACATACAAAATTTTAACTTATTTGTGCAATATTCACTCAACTGAATTTATCTCTCTGTATATGTGAGTGTTTGTGTGTGCATGTGTGATAACTGATCTATGAATACAACACAAATGTATTCTCACACGCTGAGAGAATTGTGCTTCTAAACTAATCTGATAACACTATGAAGTGTTCTCTCAATTCTAGGCTGATTTTCTTCTTGTAAGCTGATATGACTTTAAGCATACCCTTATGTATGTGTATATCTTGGTATCTTCTTCTATGGGTAATCATACACTTCACGTTATACAATTGTTTTGCCACACTCTCTTGGTGTTGATGTTCTTGATCTTTTATATATAGGGACAATGTGACCGTACATCAAGACTCATTAATTATATTCATTGTAGTTTGAATATGTTCCTCGAAACTTTCTTTTACTTTTTTCTTACAGCCATTCTGGAACGTATTGAATTTAAGTTCTGCTGCAACATTCATTAATGTCCTTTTATCGGAAAATTGTTGTTATCATTGTGCAAAGCTGAAATCCTTTTGAAAGGCTTGCAACGATCTGTGAACTGGTCCGCTCCAAACTGTTGCTCTGAACTGGTCAGCTGAATTGGTTCTTCAAACTGGTCTTGTGAAATCCATTGATTCGTCAGCTGAGCTGATTTCACTGATTCAGTTGAACTGGTCAGTTAAGCTCTTAATCAGTTGAACTCTTCACCAGCTGGTCGTGCTTCTGAAAATCTTCTGCTGAACCACATATAAGCTGGACAATCAGTGGAACTGGTCTTTTGTACATCAGTTGGATTAGTTCACTTTGGGCAACCAGTTGGCACTTTCAGTTTGCGTCTCGATAGCTTCAGTTTTGGCTCGTAAACTGAAAAATCCAAAGCCTGATCAGTTTCAGGTTTCTGCGCACTTAGGTAAACTCGTTAGAAACAAAATAACAAGTTTTGTTAACATCAAAATCAAGATTGCACTACAAGAAAATACACATTCAACAACACATCAAAGACAATCTTTTTTATTAAAACCTTGTGTTTTTACTTTTAACAACGATTTTAACAAAAACTGTTGTCGTAGCCTAAAAAAATCCGCTCATAGACAACAGTCTCTTTAAAACCGTTGTCTTTGATATATCTACGACAATGGTTTTTAAAAACCGTTGTTTATGAGCGTTTTTTGGGCTAAGACGACGGTTTTTAAAAATCGTTATTTATATGTGTTTTGTAAAGGGTCAAAGACAACGGTTTGTTTAAACCGTTGTCTTTCAACTGGTTTTTTTAGTTCTACGACAACGATTTTTGTAAATCGTTGTCTTTTCTTATTGTTTATATATGGTCAAAGGCAACGGTTTTTAAAACCGTTGTCTTCGAATTTTTTTATTTATAAAATTTGTTGTTAATATTAAATTTTGCGACGATTTTGCATAAACAACCGTCGCTAATTTAAATTCCATACAATATATTATTATGAGGTGATTATAAAAATAAACTTAATCAAAGAATTAGTAGATCTGTTCCAACCAAAACGGTTCGATACAGTAGAAATTAAAATATTGAAATTTTTGATTTAAAAATAAATTTTATGAAAAAAAACAAAAAATTTAGAAATGCGTCTTATGGATGTTGTTACAGCTTACTTATATGGATCACTTGATAGTAATATATATATGAAAATCCCTGAAGGATTTAAGATGTCTGAAGCACAAAGTTCAAAACCCAGAGAATGTTATTCTGTGAAATTACAAAGATCATTATATGGGTTAAAGCAATCTGGGCGAATGTGGTATAATCGGCTAAGTGATCATTTGATGAAAAAGGGATATGTAAATAATTCAATATGCCCTTGTGTTTTCATTAAGAAAACAACATCCGGATGCGTAATTATTGCTGTATATGTTGATGATTTAAACATCATTGGAACGAATAATGAAATTCATGAACTTGTGTCATACTTGAAGGAAGAATTTGAAATGAAGGATCTTGGAAAAACCAAGTATTGTCTGGGTTTACAAATTGAACAAAAAGAATGTGGAATATTTGTTCACCAGACAAATTATACAGAAAAGATCCTTAAACGTTTTAATATGGATAAATCAAATCCTTTAAGTACTCCAATGGTTGTTAGATCATTAAACATAGAAAAGGACCCATTCCGTCCATGTGAAGATGATGAAGATATTCTTGGTCCAGAAGTACCATATTTAAGTGCTATCGGTGCCCTTATGTATCTTACAAATTGTACAAGGCCTGATATATCTTTTGCCGTAAATTTATTGGCAAGATTTAGCACATATCCAACAAAGAGACATTGGAACGGAATTAAACATATATTCCGTTATCTACGAGGAACGACAGACTTGGGACTTTTGTATTCAAAAGATGCTAATCCAAGTATAATTGGTTATGCCGATGCTGGATACTTATCTGATCCACACAAAGCACGTTCTCAAACTGGATATGTATTTACTCGTGGAGGCACTGCAATTTCTTGGCGTTCACAGAAACAAACACTTGTAACAACTTCATCAAATCATGCCGAGATTATTGCACTACATGAAGCAAGCCGTGAATGTGTGTGGTTAAAATCAATGACCCAACATATCCAAATCTCATGCGGATTATCATTCGACGAGAAACCTGTGATACTATATGAAGATAATGCTGCATGTGTTGCTCAAATGAAAGAAGGATACATAAAAAGCGACAGAACTAAACATATTCCTCCTAAGTTCTTCGCATTCACCAAAGAGCTTGAGAAGAATAAATGTATTGATGTTCGTCACATTCAATCAAGTGAAAACTCATCAGATCTCTTCACAAATGCACTTCCTACGACAATATTCAGAAAGCATATATATAATATTGGGATGCGCAATCTACGAAATCTGTGAAGAATTGTTCGTGTCAACATGAGAGGGAGTTTACGTGACTGCACTCTTTTTCCCTTACTATGGTTTTTATCCCAATGGGTTTTTCCTAGTAAGGTTTTTAACGAGGCAGTATAAAAACACGTAATGAAGACAATCATTATGATCATCATCACAAGGGGAGTGTTGAAAAATTATTTAAAAATATGAAAAATATTTGTGTTGAAAATGTGAATGTTGAATGTTGAAAATTAGGTAAAATTAGGTGTTGAATATTGAAAATTAGTGTGTGATGATGTAGGTAATAATGTATTTTATTTTTGGATTATTTGTAAAATTTTCTATAAATAGATCTCTCATTTGTGAAGAAAATCACAATTGAGTTGAGAGAAAAATATTATAAAGTGTGTAGTGTGATAATTTTGAGAGTTTGAGATTTTTATTTTTTACCGTAAATTTTTACTTTTTCACAACACACAGAAATTTTTAAGACGAAAAAAGTGGGGATTTAGATGGTGGAAATAAAATCTCATGAATTATGGCCAACTGTGTGTGGGTTGGTGAAGTTGGACACATTTCACAATAAATTTTGGTGGGTTGGTGACGCCTTGTGGTAGTTGTAGGTGCAAAATCTCCACACACTAGTGAAAGAGTCACTAGTACGTGACCAAAACACTTTATAATTTAAAAAAATAAATGATAAGGTCAAGAAATTATATATTAAAAAAATATTATTTTTTTATAAGTGACTTTGGTGCATGTTCTAATTTAGGAAAATTTATGAGCCACAACTTTGTTTGTTTTTTCTTATTCAAAATTATTTTCGGCACTAACATATTTTGAGTATCAAGTAGTTCACGAACATCTTGTTTAATAGAACATATATAGGTACAATTTTAATGTGAGTGATGTACATTCATCGTACACACTTATGTGAACACCGATTAGTTGACACTTATCTACTACATGTACAATTTTTCTGTGTTTCATCATATTCAATAGGTAAGTGTCATCTCATATGTACTCACATAAGTGTGTTCAGTTGGTGTGCATCATATCAAAGCTATATATATATATATATAGATGCATAGACCATCATATAAATATATGAAAAAAAGTTGAAATAGAAATGATGTGTTAATTGAAAATTTTCTAATGTGTGTCTAAATATGGTGATAAAATATTGAATCCATCTATATATTATGAAAATTTTGGTATTAAACAATAATGGAAAATTTGATAATTGATGTAATATTTGATTTATTTTTTTAAAAAAAATCACGTTGTGAAAAATATAATGATTAAAAATTTGTCGTTTTATAAAAAATTATAAAACGTTGTCTTTTAATCTATATAATACCAACATTTGATTATTGAGATATGTGTCCCTCGAAAAGGAGGCCCTCGAAAAGGAGGCAGGCCGTTCCTATATTTTAACTATACACAGTTTGGATCCCCAATNCTTTTATATATATATATATATATATATATATATATATGCGTAAACCCCGTTTTCATTATCGACATCATAAACAATTTCTCTCTCTCTACCAGAGCCTTTGCTTTAATTAGTTGGTAGGGTCTACTTCCAAAGAAAGAGGTAATTAATTTGATTCTCCTAACCTTTATATATATACACACAGAGTTTAAGATGATGTACATCATGAACTGTGTACATTTATGTAAACGGTGACCATATGACATTAATCTATTGAATAAGATGAAATATATAAAAATTATATATCCAATAAGTGAATGTCACCTCATCTATATATCTATATATATTCATATAAGTCTACATTATATATA
>NC_133323.1:16754177-16776504 GCF_012295235.1 Primulina huaijiensis
AAAAAAAAAAAAAAAACTATGTGTTTAAAATCATTTGGATATATCAAATATGGCTTTTTATAAATATTTTGAATATTTGTTATAATATTTATAATATATCAAATAGTGTATATATATTTCTAACTAGTTTGAAGTGATCAAATATTTAAAAAAAATTAAAATAAAGTTGCTTGTTTAACTATCCTTCAGGTTAGATCGTACATCCCACAAATTCTAAACACAAGATTCACGCTTCTAAGTATTATGCACGTTTCAATAATCAAGTAAAACACATCACTACAGGTTAGTTAAATACTTAAATATTTAACCTATATCCTTTTTTAAAAAAATATATTATTTTCCCTATTTGACTTTGTTGGTTTTTAATCTACAATTTTTTTTACCAATATTTATTTATTCATGAAATTAAGTTAAAATTGAAATTTTAAAGACTCGAACGCTTGACAAACAATAGAGATATATAAAACCTCATTCGCCTTTCTTTTGTTTTGTTTTGTTTTGTTTTTGTTTGAACAAACACGGTAGGACCGAGTGCTTACCGCTTTACCAAAAGTTATAGCTAGTGTGATGGTGCAACTCTAATCTTTTAAACCGCACAACAGCTCAAGCACCACAGTTCGATCGCTCTACCAAGCAGGGACAATTATTGCACCCAACAACCTCCCTCCCAATAATTGCACTCATTGCAATCAATGAGAATCGAATCCGTGACCTTGGCTCTGATACCAATTGTAGGAGCGAGTGCTTACTGTTTTACTAAAACTATAGCTAGTGGTAATGGTGCAACTCAAATCTTTTAAACCGCACAGCAGCTCAAGCACCAGAATTTGATCACTCTACTAAATAGAGACAATTATTGTATTCAACAAACACAAAGTTTTACTAGTACTGCAACTTTACCAAATTTCGAAACGAGCCAAATCCAACTACTTGAAATTTGCAAGGTGTAAAAAGGAAGTTTTATTTTATTTAAAATTCTAATATTAAATAAAGTCAAGTCGGAGCCTGCCATGTGCTTAACTTAGGATTGGTTGTTGAACGTGAGGCAATGCACAAAGGAAACACTAGCTACTCCTCACCTATCAGTCAAATCTCTTCCCACGTGCGAGCCCGAAAATAATATTCGATTATAAACTAGTTCACACGAGCCGTTTCTTGATAATATATATTTTATTTTTTTTCCTTAATTTGTCTATAAATAACATGAACTGATCTTCCAAACAAATCAACACAGTGGCCTTCAAGAAATTTGTTTCATCTCCTATTTATTCGAAGACATCTTTCTTTCCCATTGTGTCAAATTTTCCATTAAATTCCTAAATCATAACTTCTGATATTACGTGCATGAATATTCCTTATTAGGGATATATGATCAAATAAGGGATTTAAGGGAGAGAACGAGTTTCGAATGCGAAACGGGTGAGTGATATCCATGCTATGCTTGTCTAGTTAGCAGTCTTGCTTGAATTTACCTTTGATTCGTTGTCTGTTCGACCTAAACTAGTGGAAAAAAGAATACATAACGAGGTTTACCTTCATTATTTTTTTTATAAGATTGATTTTTCATTCTACTTGAAACAATTTTGAATTTATTCTTAGAAAACATGCACCATAATTATAAATAAATATACTTAAATGTATATGAAAATTGTAAAGTTTTACTTTAAGGTAATGAACTGAAATCATAATTTGGCCATTTTTATGGTAATTTTGTTCGTCATTTGTGCCAATCATATTGATCAACTACTCATTGAAAAACTTTTTATTTAGAAATTTTTTTATTTATTTCCGAGAAATTATCAAATCAAGCTAGCCATTTTTTTCCCAACCGATTGCATTTACATGAGAATTTTTTTCCTATTACGTTAATTTATTTTTTTTTACTTCAACTTAATTTTTTACATTCAAAATACAAATTCCGTTTGTAATATTTTTAAAAAAATAAAAGTTTTTTTTTATATATCGTACCAAATGATTATAAACTGAGACACGTGCATCGGCACAGTTCAAACAATTAAACAATGGGGGCCTCTTTTCGGTCTCATGAAAACCAACAATTATTGGAAAGAAAAAACAAATATGACAGAGAGTTTTATCTTTTTAACATGATGATATCTACAGTTTTTTTTTTCCCCTCGAGAAAATAATAGTAAAACTAATTTACAATGAAATAAAAAACGATCTGTTTCCATAATTTAAATTTTGTGCGAATTATTTTTGTAAAAGAAATTGGCATTATAAGTATCATAATTAAATAAAATTAATGTCGATGAAATCCATGGATCCAAACAGACGTACGTGTGTGTATGTGTATCAGCAAAATTGATTAAACCTTGTTTAGGTCGAAATGATAACGAACGTAAGGTATTATTAGTGAGGACTGCTGATTTGCCAAGGCTTCGCATGGAGATCAATACCTATGTATAATTCTCTAATATATATTCAAATGAATGATCAAAAAGGCCTTCCAGTTTCTGACATTTCAGCCTATTTGAAGGAAAACAGATGGTAGCATATATGTTGTCCAACTTTTCACCATTTTGGGAACTATTCGAGATCGAATCCACCGTATTAGATGGCGAGTAAATGTGTAATGATTGGATTTGTATTGCGAATCTTTTGAATGCAATCTTCTGCTGCAGCAGAATGTGTTATCTATTAGATTTAGAGTGAATATATGATACAGTCGAAAGGTTTATTATCGATTTTTGTTTTGAGTAAGTCTTTCGTGAAACGGTCTCATAAATCTTTATCTGTGAGACGGGTTAATCCTACCGATATTCACAATAAAAAGTAATAATCTTAATATAAAAAATAATACTTTTTCATGGATGATTCAAATAAGAGATTTGTCTCAGAAAATACGATTCATGAGACCGTCTCACACACATTTTTGTTTTTTTGTTTTGTATAATGACATGATTGGTCTACCATTTTGTACGAACACATAAAGAGTGTAACTTCCGGTGTAATATAGCCTCATCATAAATTTTCAACCATTACTTAAATCAACTATTTTCAATTCCTAGGCTTCTTTCTTTTATTATTCGGGCAAAACCTAACATGAGAGATTTATTTTCAATCAATTGAAATAAAAAATATTTCGAAAGTTTTTGCCCCATCGACAAAATAAAACACAACTTAACCTAATTTCTATAATAAATTTTTTATATATAATTAAAGTTGAGATCCTATATTAACTTCTAATTATTTGGGTGAAGTTTTATTGAAAATGACAGTCATACTCTCATTAAATAACTTCATCGATCAATTTTATTAGAGTAGTTTTTCTAAAAAGTCTTTCTTTCTAAATCTTTCAACTCTATCTTTATATGTTTTAAAATTCATACATATTATATGTATTTATATTTTTGGATTTATAGATTACTAAATCACTCCTAATAAAAAGGTATGGAAAATCTATCCATTAGAAAATAAAAAATAACGCTTAGATAATTATTTCAATTGTTTAAGCATGCAAAGTGTGAAAAATTCATTAGTTTTAGGTTGAGCCTACTAGAGTAACTTATTTTGGCATAAAATGGGAAACCAAAATTATCAATTTTACCCCAATATTATATTTCACACGTAAATTTTATTTAACATACTTAGTAGTAATTTTTTTTTATGTACATTGGAAAAATGTGCTAAAGTGTTCAATGTAAAAATAAGAAATATTCTTTTTTCTTCTATATGAATTGTCATGCCTCGTGAACTAGGAGCGTCGATATCGACATTGTTCAACGATTATATAATCGTCCAACAACAAGACTCGTAGTTTAGTATAAATCAAAACCACCATATTTCATAATTAACTCAAAATAATCTCTCCTTTAAAACGAAAACTCCGAAAACGAAATAAAATTGTGGAAGTGTTTTGCAACTTAAATAAAATGAAAATAGGCGTAACTAAAATAAGTTCTATAATTTAACATATGCTTCACCAGCCCCAAAATCATCGTTTGCTCTTCGTCTTCTAATTATTCCTCGTTCTTATTTGGTGAGAGATCAAACATGTACCTTTCGAGACATAACAATATGTATTTGAAATATTGACAAAATATCTCATAATGCGAAAGCACCGTCATACTTCATAAACTTAGAGTCATGACATAAATCATAGTATGAACTAAAATTAATATATATATATAATTTCCATGATTTACTGATATCAGTCCCTAATTTTTAATCCTCTAATAGGACGAGACCATAAAAACGATTACAATCCCACCGTATAAGAACCCATTTCATATCATAGTTCGGAGAAATACTTCCTACATCCAGTTGAATCCTAACATTGCTCAAAATATATGATAATTTCAAACATAACACAAAATGAATATCTCATGTTCAACGAAACTTACGAAAACTGATACAATTCATACATGAATTATTTTAAAACATAAGTCTACTTACCAAATTATACTCCAAAAATGATGAAGGAACAAGCTAGAATTATTGTAAGATCTAGAAATTCGAACGACGTAACCTGACTGCATACAAATCTAGAGTTTTGTTAAAATGAGTGTTTAATTATTTTAAATACATTAAATGTATGATTTTAACATGAATATGTGCTTTTAATTCTTGGTTCATTAAGATCGCATGATATAGGGCTTTTAGCAGTATTTCACGCTCGAACGAGGAACGGAGACCGGTGACAGTTAAGGAAAAATGTTTTATTAAATAATTAATTTTAATTATTTAATTTATGATGTAAATATGAGGGATTTTCGAAAATGGGCCTTTTTAAGGTATTTTAAGCCTCGAGCCGTATTTTAAACCGGCATTCAATTTTTAGCAAAACAGAAGACTTTTTGAGGGTTCGAGAAAGATTTTCAAAAAAAAATATCTAAACGAAATATTTTATGAGTATGTTAGTGGGCTTAATGGGCCTATTTTAATATATGTTTGGCCTAAACTCCTACGCATCTTTATTAATTTTAATTAAGTGCCCATTATACACTTTTATTATATCAAACCCTACCCTCCAAAAACCCTAATCTCCTCACCACACCACACGACCGCCCCTCTCAAAATTCCAGCAGCCTCTTCACGTCGAGAAGCATCATTTGAGGTCAAAATTTTGTAAGAAACCTTCATAGGAACTCTTCTCCGTTCCTCCGGTACCCGTTCTACGCGATTGTTGTCAAGATTTTCAAGTGTAAATACGCAAAGGCACGCCCTATACCTCTTTTTTCTCATCAATCACATCATGATATGTGTTTTGATTGGTTTTTGTATGGTACTACTGTAGAGCCCAAAATTTTGTAAGAAACCTTCATAGGATTTGATGATTTTTAGATTTATTTAACTGTAGTAATTGTTATTCAATGGTTGAATGACTTTTTAAAAGGCATGGTTGACTGTTTTTATTCCATGCATGTGTTTGAGTATTTTTGAAAAGAGTTTTCTGTTGGAACATTTCATGTTCACAATCTTGATTTTGATATTAACAAAACTTGTTATTTTGTTTCTAATGAACTTACCTAAGTGTGCATGAAGCTGAAAATGATTAGACTTCGAACTGATCAGTTACCGAGCAAAAACTGTAGCTTCGAGAAGAAAACTGAAAGTAACAACTGACTGCTCAAACTGAAAGGCACGTCCTATACCTCTTTTTCTTATTAGTCACATCATGATATGTGTTTTGAATGGTTTTTGTATGCTACTAAATAGATCTATCATTTTGCATTGGATTTACATGATTTTTACACAAAAATATGCATATTCTTTGACATGAAGCTCACATTTCCTTGCTTGTGTCATGTTGGAAGGCGTCTAGGAGTGAAGATAGGCTTGGGGATCGATTCATGTAGGGGCCGATGAGTTTTGTCTAGTACCAGGGATTGATATGGCTAGATCGGATTAAGAGGCGGGAGCATCATGCATGGGCTCGATCCAAGCCGTGGTTCAGACCCTTTGGGTCCGTGTCAAGGCTGGGAAGGGTCCATGAGCCGCTGGACGCAAGGTTGGAGTCAATGCGAGGGTTATTTGGCAAGTTAGGTTGTTTCATGGAAGAATCGATCGATCCGACATGTAGAGGCTGTAGGCGTCGGATTGGTTAATCCAAGAGGGGGCTCATGGCTTGGTCATGGTCTTAAGAGAGTTGGATAAGGGCTGGTCACGTTGGCGTCAGGCCTAGGGTCGAGATTTGGGAGCTAGGTACACTAGGGTTCGAATGTTGTCACGCGCAGAAAATTCCAGCAGCTGGTCGAGAGTTTTCGTGGGTCTTAGATGGTCTGGAATAAGTGATTTAATGGCTGGTCATGTGTGGTTAAGTCATGGTTTAAGTTTGGAAAGATTTGATTGAGTTTCGGGTTAATTCGGATTAAAACCGGGACCCCGGTCCAAGTTTTAAAACGAATTATAGAAATTAATGCATGGGCTCGAGTTTACGTATAGGAAACGATTATAAATATGTTTTGAGGTGTTTTAATAAGTTTGGTTAGCTTCAAGTCGAAATTTTGAGGTCGAGGAGTAAAATGGTCAATTAGGGTTTCTAGGGGCAAAATGGTCATTTTGCACCCGAGTTGAGTTAGCAGCCCTGGCAGCGCCCTGATAACCAAATTGCATGTTTAAAATATATATGTTTAGTGTGAAAATGAATTTTATGATTATTCTGGAAAATACGTTGCATATTTGGTTTTAAAAAAATTGTATATATATGCATGAATTTTACAAGTTATGAATACGATAACATGTTTTGAAGGAGGTGAGTTGGTTGTGATTAATACGAACACGAACACGAACATGTAAGGCCAATGCTTAGTGAATAGGTAAAACTTTCGCTGATGTACCTGTCACTGGGTACCGCAGTTATACGTAGATGGATCATCGACTTAGAGTTGATACGAAAATGACAACTAATGATCTGGATTCAATAAAAGAAAACGAACACGTATATGATTGCATGATGAGATATGATATGAATATGTTTATGTTATGTTATATTTGAGTTCACGTTTTTAAGGATCATGAAGTTTATTTTACACTACAAGAAAAAAGGCCTACGACAACGGTTTTTTCCCGTTGTTGTAGGCCTTTTAAAACCGTTGTTAGAAGCCCTGTGGTTAAAGGGTGTGCTCAAAGACAACGGTGAAAAACCGTTGTCGTAGACGTCTAAACATGACGGTGAAAAACCGTTGTCGTAGGTATACAAAACCGTTGTTAAAGGTAATGTGGTTAAAGAATTCGCTAAAAGACAACGGTTCTAGAGGGTTGTTGTAGTTACAATTTGCGACGGTTTTTAAACAACCGTCGCAAATTAATTTACGACAGAAATCATCGTTACCCGTCGCTAAAATTAGCGACGGTTGTAATTAAAATAGTCGCTAAAGAACGACGGTTTTATACACCGTCGCTAAATTTAGCGACGGTATTTATTCAATTTCGTCGCTAATATTAGCGACGGTGTTTTATGCTTTTCGTCGCTATTTTTGTCAGTAAAATAAAAAAAAATTTCAGTCGAAAATATTATATTCTTGATTTTAAAAATTTATTAAACTTTAAAAAAAACGAAATTAAAATTGTGTAAGGGAGAAAAAATTTAAGTGCTGTGAAGTGGTAAAAATTTATTAATCTTTAAAGAGAAAAACGAAATTAAAATTGCGTAAGGGAGAAAAATTTTAAGTGTTGTGAAATGGTAGGGTAGAAAATAGACTGAGGGTTGGGATATTTATAGACAGTTTGCGACGGTTTTGATTATACCGTCGCAATTAGCGACAGTTATTTTTTCAACTGTCGCCGATTTAAAAATAGTGACGCTTTTATAAGAACTGTCGCTTTATTTAGCAACGGTTATATTTAATCGTCGCTAAATATAGCGACAGTTAAATATAAACCGTCGCTAATTATAGATCGGCGACGGTTTACCAAAACGGTCGCTAAATGTAGCGACGGTTATACAAAACGGTCGCTAAATTTAGCGACCGTTTTTGGAAAACCGTCGCTATATCTACATCGGCGACAGTTTTACTTAAAACCGTCGCAAATTTTAGCGACGAGTATACTTAAACCGTCGCAATATTTAAATTAGCGACGGTATAGTATAACCGTCGTTAATTTTAGCGACAGATTTTACTTAGGCCGTCGCAAAATCTAATTTTGACAACAAAATTTGTAGAAAAACCAGTTGAAAGACAACAGTTTTTTACAAACCGTTGTCGTAGTCCAAAAAAAAAACGCTCATAGACAACGGTTTTAACAAAAACCGTTGTCTTTGAAGTGTTGTTAAATAGGATTTTTTTTGTAGTGTTAATTACAGTACTTTTCACTTTTGCATGTTATATATATATATATTTGTTATAACTTTGAGTTCTCGGAAATTTTTTTATTTATTTCCGAGAAATTATCAAATCAAGCCATTTTTTTCCCAACCAATTGCATTTACTGAGAATTTTTTTCCTATTACGTTAATTTTTTTTTACTCAACTTCATTTTTTACATTAAAAATACAAATATCGTTCGTAATATTTTTTAAAAAATATAAGTTTTTTATATATCGTACCAAATGATTTTAAACTGACACGTGCCTCGGCACAGTTCAAACAATTAAACAATGGCATGCAAAGTGTGAAAAATTCACTACTTTTAGGTTGATCCTACTAGAGTAACTTATTTTGGCATAAAATGGGAAACCAAAATTATCAATTTTACCCCAATATTATATTTAATACGTAAATTTTATTTAATATACTTAGTAGTAATCTTTTTTATAGACATTAGGAAAATTTGCTAAAGTGTTCAATATACAAATAAGAAACCTTTTTTCCTTCAATATGAATTGTCATGCCTCGTGACCATTGTTCAACAATCACTTAATTGTCAAACAACAAGATTCGTAGTTTAATATAAATCAAAACCATTATATTTCATAATTAACTCAAAATAATCTCTTCTTTACAGCAAAAACTCCGTAAACGAAATAAAATTCTGAAAGTGTTTTGTAACTTACATAAAATGAAAATAGGCGTAACTAAAATAAGTTCTAGAATTTAACATCTGCTTCACCAGCCCCAAAATCATCATTTGCTCTTCATCATCTAATAGTTCCTTGTTCTTATTTGGTGAGAGAGAAGCATGTACCTTTCGAGACATAACAATATATATCTGAAATATTAAAAAAATATCTCATAATGCGAAAGCACCATCGTGCTTCATAAACTTAGAGACCTAAAATTAATAAATATAATTTTCATGATTTACTGATATCAGTTCCTAATTTTTAATCCTCTAACAGGACGAAACCATAACAACGGTTACAATCCCACCGTATATAGAGTAACCCATTTCATATCATAGTTCAGCAATACTTCCTATATCCAGTTGAATCCTAACAGTGCTCAAAATACAAGATATTTTCAACATAACACAAAATGAATATCTCATGTTCAATGAAACTCACGAAAACGGATACAATTCATACATGAATTATTTTAAAACATAAGCCCACTTACCAAATTATGATCCAAAAAGATGAAGGAACAAACTAGAATTATTGTAAAGTCTAGAAATTCGAACGACGTAACCCGACTGCATGAAAATCTAGGGTTTTGTTAAAATGAGTGTTTAATTATTTTTAATGCATTAAATGCATGATTTTAACATGAATATGTGTTTTTAATTCTTGGTTAATTAAGATTGCATGATATAGGGCTTTTAGCAGTATTTCACGCTCGAACGAGGAACGGAGACCGGAGGCAGTTAAGGAAAATTGTTTTATTAAATAATTTTTTTTAATAATTTAATTTATGATGTAAATATGAGGGATTTTCGAAAATGGGTCTTTTTAAGGTATTTTACGCCTCTTGTGGTATTTTAAATCGGCATTCAAATTTTGGCAAAACGGAGGATTTTTTAAGAGTTCGGGTAACATTTTCAAAAAAACGTACCTAAATGAAATATTTTACAAGTGTGTTAGTAGGATTAATGGGCCTATTTTAATATATGTTGAGCCTAAACTCCTACACATCCTTATTAATTTTAATGAAGGGCCTCATATACACTTTTATTATATCAAACCCTACCCTCCCAAAACCCTAATCTCCTCACCACACCACACGGCCGCCCCTCTCAAAATTCCAGCAGCCTCTTCACGTCCAGCAGCAGCATTTGAGGTCTACTTTTGTAAGAAACCTTCATAGGAACTCTTCTCCGTCCCTCATGTCCCCGTTCTACGAGATTGTTGTCAAGGTTTTCGAGCGTAAATACGCAAAGGCACGCCCTATACCTCTTTTGTCTCATCAATCACATTATGATATGTGTTTTGAATGGTTTTTGTATGGTACTCCATAGATCTATCATTTTTCATTGGATTTACGTGATTTTTACACAAAAATATGACTATTCTTTGACATGAAGCCCACGTTTCCTTGTTTGTGTGTAAAGGGCTGCTAGACCTCGGTGTAGGGGCTGTGTTACATCATGTTTGAAGGCGTCTAGGAGGGAAGATAGGCTTTGGGATCGATTCATGCAGGGGCCGATGGGTTTTGTCTAGTACTAGGGAGTGATATGGCTAGATCGAATTTAAGGGGAGGGAGCAGCATGCATGTGCTCGGTCCAGGCCATGGTTTAGACCCTGTGGGTCTGTGTCAAGGCTGGGAAGGGTCCATG
Source organism: Primulina huaijiensis (assembly GCF_012295235.1). Classification (NCBI taxonomy): domain Eukaryota; kingdom Viridiplantae; phylum Streptophyta; class Magnoliopsida; order Lamiales; family Gesneriaceae; genus Primulina; species Primulina huaijiensis. Next base: position 16,764,792 of record NC_133323.1, read on the forward strand.
AGCCACTGGACGCAAGGTTGGAGTCAATGCGAGAGTTATTTGGCAAGTTAGGTTGTTTCATGGATGAACCAATCGATGCGACGTGTAGAGGCTGTAGGCGTTGGATTGGTTAGTCCAAGAGGGGGCTCATGGTTTGCTCATGGTCTTAGGAGAGTTGGCTAAGGACTGGTCACGTTGGCGTCGGGCCTAGGGTCGAGATTTGGGAGCTAGGTGCACTAGGGTTCGAATGTTGTCATGTGTAGAAAATTCCAACAGCTGGTCGAGATTTTTCGTGGGTCTTAGGTTGTCTGGAATAAGTGATTTAATGTCTGGTCATGTGTGGTTAAGTCATGGTTTATGTTTGGAAAGATTTAGTTGAGTTTCGGGTTAATTCGGATTAAAACCGAGACTCCGATCCAAGTTTTAAAACGAATTATAGAAATTAGTGCATGGGCTCGAAATTACGTCTAGGAAACGGTTATAAATATGTTTTGAGGAGTTTTAATAAGCTTGGTTTTCTTCGAGTTGAAATTTTGAGGTCGATGAGTAAATTGGTCAATTAGGGTTTCTAGGGGTGAAATTGTCATTTTGCACCTGGGTCGAGTTAGCAGGCCTGGCAGCGCCCTGATAACCAAAATTGCATGCTCATAATGTATATGTTTAATGTGAATATGAATTTTATGATTATGCTGGAAAATAAGTTGCATGCTTGGTTTTAAAAAAATTGCATATTTATGCATGAATTTTACAAGTGATGAATACGATAACATATTTTGAAGGAGGTGATTTTGTTGTGACTAATACGAACACGAACATGTAAGGCCAAGGCTCCGTGGATGAGGAAAACTATCGCTGATGTGCCTGCCACCGGGTACCGTAGTTATACGTAGTTGGATCCATCGACGTAGAGCTGATACAAAAATGAAAACTAATGATCTGAATTCAATAAAGCAAAACGAACACGTATATGATTGCATGATGAGATATGATGTGAATATGTTTATGTTACGTTATGTTTGGGTTCACATTTTTAAGGATCATGAAGTTTATTTTAATTTTAGTACTTTTTACTGTTGCATGTTATATATATATATTTGTTATAACGGTTCAGGTGTGTTGAGTCTTTAGACTCACTAGGTGTGATTGATGCAGTGAGCATGATGATGTTGAGACTGGAGGTGCTGAAGACTGAGTAGGCGGAGCTGAGAATTGGCACGATAATCTGAGGACCTTGCATCCTTTCGCACTTTATGTTTGTGAGTGAGGGGTGAAACTACGTTTTGCATCTTTTCATATGTTGATGATTTTGGCAAGTGTTGAATTCTTTCAAAACAGTAGACTAGGAGTTGATGATATTTATATTTATTTAACTGCAGTTATTGTTATTCAGTGGTTGAAAGACTTTTTTTTTTAAAATGCATGATTAACTGCTTTTATTGCATGCATGTGTTTGAGTATTTTCAAAAAGAGCTTTCAAAAAACAAAATTTCTAGTACTATTTTAGTAGTAGACGTTACAGTTGGTATCAGAGAAAGGGTTCTTGTAGAGGTTGTGCCACCACTAGCTCAAAAGCTCATTCGTCAAGCTTCAAGTCTGTAAGTTTACATGTTTTAAATGTTTTCAAAGTTCTATTCTATCACCTGCATGTCTACATGATTTATATTTTACAGTACATGTTTAACCGTTTATATGTTTGGCAATTAAAACTTTTGAAAGTTAGATTGAATTGCATGATGGGATACATTTAGAATTTAGACTGTATTCAGATATTATGTCTCCCAAGAGAGCTCCCAATACTAACAGACATGATGAAAATCTTGGAGGTGACAGAGGCTTTCCACCACCACTAACAGGTGACCCCGCTACCCGAGTTCTAGAGGGCATTGAACGACTGATGGAGCAGGCTCCGAGACCCCAGACTGATATTTATGAGCAGTTTAGACGGCTCAACCCGAAGGAGTTCGGGGGCACTACTGACCCATTTGTAGTAGAGGGTTGGATTCTATCACTTGAGTTGCACTTCCAGTATTTAGACATGAGAGATGGGGACCGAGTCAGATGCGCCATGTATATGCAGAGGAATGATGCATCTATGTTGTGGGAGGGAGCAACGCACAGAGTGGATTTGGCTACCTTCATGTGGAATCAGTTTAAGGACATCTTCTACAACAAATATTTTTTGGCTGAAGTCAGGGGACGCCTGACATGAGAGTTCATGAGTCTCCGACAGGGAGATTTATATTGTAACGTCCGAAAAACAAAACCTACGTAAACCACATGCATGCAAATTGTATTTTAATTTAATATATTTTAAATTCTTGCATGATATTTATTAAATAATTAAAGACATGATTGCATGATTATATGACATGATTTCATGAAATTGAAGGATTTTACCCCGAATATTCGATAATATGCTGGGGAAAGGAGACCGGGGACGACTAAGACAAGAATATTTATTTTTCATTAAATATTTTCAAGGCTTCTAGATATGATTAAAAATGATTTAATTTTTCTGAAAAAATGTTGGAGTTAGAATAACTTTACGAGTCGAGCTTGATTTTTTTCGGGAAGCCGGTTTTTGGCAAACAAGGAGTTTTAAAAAAGATCAAAAATATTATTTTTGGAAACTAAATTTTATAAACATTTATGTTTTATTTAAATAAGAGTTATTGTGCCTAATTTAACCAAATTGAGTAGTCCCAATTGCACCTATACTTGGAGCCCCAAAACCAAAGCTCATTCTCATGCAAAATTAAATATATAAATAAGATACCTTACCTAGGCTTCCCATATTGCAGTAAAAAATCACACTTAATTCACTCTAATATTTTCGAAAAATAAGAGGGAAGAAAAGCTAGGAGTCTTCGTTGCTCGTTCGTCCTTCCTCGCCGACGATCACATATTCGAGCGTTATAAACGCAAAGACACGTTTTCTAAACCTTTTTACGCATCATTCAAATCATAATATGCATATTTCAATTGTTTTTGTATGAAAAATATTTACGTACGATGGTTAAAAGATATGATGACTAGTTTCAAAGTTTCAAACGTTTTTACGTATATATGATTGTATTATGATTTTTAACGAGTACGCTGCCAAATTAGGATGGAAAATGAATGGAACATGAACAAATTTAGAGGAAATTACATGCTGGAAATCGAGGGGAAAGCAAGAGTGGTGAGTCCTAGGGTTTCGAAGTCATTCCTTGTGCACTAGGAGGGAAAGTGGCTCGGCTATGTGGGAGATCAGGTTGCACTTTGACAAGATCTTGAGGAGGGGTCATATGGGACTTGGGTAGGTCCTAGGAAGAGTCCTAGCCATGGGAAACGCTAGGGAAGAGTCCACGAGAATCGCGACTCTTCCCCATGCGCGACCAGGGTAGGTCTCGGGCAAGGGGCTCACGGCTCAGTATAGGGCTGGGCTAGGTGGTCTAGACGGTGCCTTAGGATGGTCCAGTGAGGGTTGGGAAGGGATGGGCTAGGTGGTGGCCTGGATAGAAACCCCCACGCAAAGAAAGCAACAGCAGCCAAGGGAAGTGCACGCGACTTTCATTCTGATGGCAGGGCTCGCAGCGCTGGTCTTGGGTATTGGGCTGGGTTCGATTGGGGCTTAGCTTGGTCCAGGGTCTGTGAGGGTCAGGTGTGATCGATGGTTAAGTGGCTAGAGGAGTCCTATTTCGATCAAGAGTCCTAGGGAGGAAGCTTCATACGCGCAGCATTCGTGTCCTGTTGCAGGGCTCGTGCGCGAGCTAGGGGCTGGTTTAAGGGGTCAAGGCTGGTCAAGAGGGTACCTAGATGAGTTGTCTTGGGTCTGGCTTGAGGTGGCTCAACCGTGGCTCGACAAAATAAGGAGATGGCTCGGTAAGTTCTCTTATGGGTCAATATTGCAAAAATTAAAGAATAAGTTTCGAACCTTGGGTCCACGGATAATTAGATTTAAGCTTAAATAATTATTTGGGATAAGCCCATGTCATTAAAAGTAAGAAAAAATAAAAATCGATAAATTTTACGTCTAAGGGCAAAACGATCATTTTACACTTGGGTAATACGTAAAAGCTTGGCAGCGTCTTGGAGGATCATAACGTATGTTAAATGATATTTTATGATAATTTTTATGAAAATATGATATTTTACGATTTATGGTAAAGCTGTGTAATTTTTACTGTAAAATGCTATTTTTAAAAAGTCATGATATTTTACGATTTTTACTGTTAAAAATGCTATTTTTCAAATATGGAAAGGACACAATATTTTATGATTTAAAAAAGAAAAAAGAAAAAATATTTTGATGGATGTGAATTGACTGTGACAAAGAGGATATGTGGATAATCCGTTTTAAGAAAGAACAGTGAACTTACAATGTTGTGGGGGATCCGTTTTAAGAAGGAATGATGAACTTACAATTTTATTTGTGGGGATGTCGTAAAAGAAAAGGTCCCAGAGGAAGCCTGTTTACGAGAAAAGGCCCCAGAGGGAGCCCGACGATCGTATTTCCACGGCGGAGCCTAGTGCCCGCCCTTATGGTCCATGTGGAGCTGAAGACTGATCAGTCGACCAGAGGATAAAAGCTAGTCACTTTCGAGGATCAAACTTCACCCAAATTGATAAAAGATGCAAAGTTCTACGATTAAATGATTTTACGCTTTATGATTTATTTATGCTTAAAATCTATTTTAAAATAGAAGTATGATTTTAATGCTTGTGATTGTATATATATTATTTTCTACTCATGTTTAGAACGTGATGAGTCATTATTATACCACCTGCTTGATATACTCTTCTACATGAACAAGGCCATGATGAGCCTTGTGATGATTGTGATGCAATAAATTTTAAAGAAACAATATCTGATACTGGTTCATCTAAATGGCTTGAAGCCATGCAGTCTGAAATGGACCATATGTGTTCAAACCAAGTCTGGACATTAGTGGATTCACCTGAGGTAATCGTTCCCATAGAATGCAAATGGATCTACAAAACAAAGCTTGGGGCGGATGGGAAGTTATTGACTTTCAAAGCAAGATTGGTAGCAAAAGTTTATAGTCAAAGGCAAGGAGTTGACAATGAGGAAATTTTTCACCAGTATTTATGTTTAAGTCCATTAGAATACTACTAGTCATAGCAGCATGTTATGACTATGAGATATGAAAAATGGATATAAAAACAACATTCCTCAATGAAGACATTAAAAAAGATATTTATATATCTCAACATGAGATATACACATCAATAGGAAGTGAGCATAATGTATGCAAAAATTCAGAGATCAATATATGGTCTCAAGCAGGCGTCCAAAACTTGGAACCTCAGATTTGACAACACTATCAAGGAATTTGGTTCTGCCAAGAATACTGAGGACCATGTGTGTACAAGAAAGTTAGTGGCAGTGAAGTGACATTCCTAGTACTATATGTTGATGATATCCTACTCATTGGGAATAATGTAGGGTTACTACAATCACATAAAGTATGGCTAGCAAGTAAATTCTTCATGAAATACATGGGTGAAGCATCCTATGTATTGATAATACAAATCTATAGAGATAGATCAAAGAGGATGCTGGGGCTCACCCAAGCGACATATATCGATACCATTCTTAAAAGATTCTCTATGGGAGAGTCCAAGAGAGGATACTTACCAATGTGTCACGGTGTCACTCTATGTAAAGCAATGTGCCCCAAAACTAATGAAGAGATAGAGATGATGACACATATTCTATATGTGTCAGCCATTGGTAGTATCATGTATGATATGATATCGACGCGCTATGATGTTGCTTACGCTCTAAGTGTTATAAGCAGATATTAGGAGAACCCAAGTCCAATGTATTGGAAGGCTGTGAAAGATATTCTTAAGTACTTAAGGAGGACTAAGAACTTGTTCATCGTCTATGGGGTGGAGAATTAAAATTGGAAGGTTACATGTATTATAGATTCCAAAGTGCTGTAGATAATTCAAAATCGACCTCTGGTTTCGTATTAATGCTCAATGGTGCGGATGTCTCTTGGAAGAGTTCTAAACAAGACATCGTTGCAGATTCAACCACTGAAGCTGAATATATTGATGCATCTGCTGCAGCCAAAGAGGCAGTTTTTATGAGGAATTTCGTCCAAAAGTTGGGCGTTATTCCTAATGGAGTTGATCCAGTCCCCGTGTACTACGACAACACTGGTGCTGTCAAGGTCTCATCTGCGATCCAAATATATACTACGGAAATTCCACATCATCTGGGAGATTGTGGGAAGATGATATATTTCAGTCGAGAGAGTCGTCTCTGCAGATAACGTTGATCCACTTACAAAGCCCTTTCCAGGATCATTGTTTGAAAATCATCGCAAAACAATAGGATTAAAGTTTATGGGAAGTTGGCTCTAGGACAAGTGGGAGATTGTTAGAGCAAATGTCCTGTAAGCCAACGGTTGGTTAAGGAATTTATCGACTCGGTTGTAATTAACAGTCTTTTTTTTTTAATATAATTTACGATTAATGATTTGATTTTACTTTATCTGTATACCCATGCAATCAGCATATATAAAATCCTTGATTATGCTTTAATACAAATGAATCGTAATTCGATCTTTAAACTCATTTGTAAATACAGTGTATTCTAAATTTGTTTCTAGTCGATTCGGCCGCCTAAAAACAATGATAAAAGCCGCTTGAGCTTGAGACTAACATCTGTGATGTTTTGTAACATGTTTCATAGTAAGGGCATAGAGATGTCCAATCATACAGATAGGTAATCATACGATGATTGTACCGAACAACCCTCCCTTGGACTTTCCAAGTGGTTATCATTAATCGAGATGAAAAGTCTGTGGTTGTGATTGTACATCATTAGTTTTTATGACCCGTGACAATATTGAGGCTCTATATGCTATGATTGCGCTTTGAATCGTTTATCGACTCCGCGAGGTCACAATGTAAGGTCCAAAATGAAATAACGTAATCCATATGCATGTAAATCTAGGAAAATAGAAAATGACTAATTAAATTATTTAAATTATATTTATTGAATGTGGTATGTATGTTTACATGTTTAAAATATGGTTTTATATTATAATGCATAAAATTGTGTTTTAAAGGTTATTCGAGACGCGATTGAAGAACGTAGACTGGGGACCGTAAAGGGAAATTTTTTTTATTAAATGATTATTTTTAATTATTTAATATGTGGTATATTTAATGTGCTATTTTCTAAAATGGTGGTTTTTGAGATGTTTTATGAGCCGAGTCGTATTTTAAACCGATAATCGATTTATGACAAAAATAGAGATTTTCAAAAATTTTTCTAAGCGGAATTTTTTTTCCTACTACATAATAGCCCTAGTGGGCCTATTATACATAGGTTATTGGGCCTAAACCTGTACCTTATTATTTTATATAAAAAAAGTCCCAAAAACCCTTACCTACTTACTTAAAACTCACGCACACAACATCAAAAGAAACTAGGACTCTTCCCTAGCAGCACACACAAACACACGCATCCACTCCGAGTTTTTTCATGTGAATTGAAGGGCAAAAAAACATAGCAAGCTTCCTCCCCGTCTCTCCGTCAACGTTCATCGCATTTCAAATTGTTTTTCTTGCATGAAATACGCAAAGGAACGTCTTAATCTTCCTTCACTCATCTTTCATACCATATTAAGTGTATTTAACATGATTTCATAAAAAATATGATGCAGTTTTTTATATTTCGTTTTTATGGCAAAACATGAACAAAAGTTGAGTTTTTATGTTTCTAAATTTATGATTATGATGCACAAAGGGGCTGCCATGATAGGGTTATGAAAATGGATGAATTTCAGTATATTTAAGGACTCCTAGATGCATGGTTAAGGGCTGGACAAGAAGGGAATTATGCTGGACAAAAATTGGGATCATGGATGGCTAGGGGATGCGACTCGGGATGTTGTTGGGTCACATACAGGGGTCCTAAGGGAGTCTATTCATGGTCCTAGATAGGCTAAGGGAAGGTTGGTGCAAGGAGGAGGGTGGTAGCCGAGTGCCTTTGGCACTAGGGGGTCGCGCGAGGCTTCTTTACATCATAGCTCGTTAGGTCTGGTCCAGTAGCTTTCCTAAGACTTGGTCATTGTCCTGGGAAGGTTGCATATGGGCTGGTCTTGCTGGTTAAGGGCCAGGGCTGAAGGGTGCAAGGTTGTGAGGCTAGGGTTTCAAAACTAAGGGCAAAAATTTCAGTAGCCTTCTAGGCATGTTCCGAAGGTTCTAAATGGTTTGATTTGGGTTGCATAGGGTGGGGTTAAGTGTGATTAAGCTTTGGTTAAATTTTGGTAAGTTTTGGTTAAGTTTCAAGCCGATTCGGGTTAAAATCGAGACATACGTTTAAGTTGTAAAACGAATTAAGAAATTAGTCTAGGAGCTTAAGTTTACGTTTAAAAAATTCTTATGGGTGTATTTTATGATGATATGTTAAGTTTAGATGTATTCGGGTCATCGTTTAAGGTCCAAAGGTAAATTGGGAAAGTTCGGGTTTCAGAGGCAAAACGGTCATTTTACACTTGAAAAATGTTAGACTTCCTGGCAGTGCCCTGAATTCTGTAATGAATGTTAAAATATTTATATTGAAAGTTTATGGAATTTTATAATGAAAAACAATAATGCTAAAAGACGTGTTGTATGCTTGGTTTCAAAGAAAAATGATATATGTATGCATGAATTTTTATGAGTGATGAAAATAATAAAAAGTTGAAGGAGGTGACTTGACTGTGACTAAAATGAAATGATATGATGATATGTAAGACCAAAGCTCAATTGAAGGGTGAGAGTGTCGCCAATATCCCCGCCGCCTCGTACCATGGTTATACGTAGATGGATCCATCGACCAAAAGCTGAAACGAAAGTCACAATTAATGATCTAAATTCAATAAAAGGGAAACTTATATGTATATGATGAAAGGAAAAAGGATATGATGAAAAGAAAAATGATTTAAATTTATGCATGTTCATGAAAGCTATTTTATTAAAAGTATCTTTCACTGTTGTTTGTGAATGTATATGTATTACATGTTATCATGATTAAGATTTTCCGAGTCAATAGACTCATTGGGTGTGATCGATGCAGGTAAGTATGATTTGGTTGATCATGGAGGACTTGATGGTTGAACTAACTGGGCTGATGGTGCACATAACCTGATGACCTTTGCTAGTTTTTCACATTAAGATTACTTTAGAGATTTTAGGATTTTTAAGCTTTTGAGAGGTTTTGAGAGGATTTAAGAGTATTGTTATTTTGAAAATGTTAGTTTTAGGTTTGATTTGAAGGTTTACGATTTTATATTTTGAGTTGCGTTTTTTGATTTTCAAATAATTAGTTGGTGAGTTTATTATAAATGGTGCATAATATTTTAATATTTATGTATGTACATTGATAATCGGCCGAGAGCATATATAAGAAAAAAATCTAGTTTATTTTAAAGAAAAACGAGTAATAGACGTTTCATAGAAGGTGGCGAGGTTGTGTGTAATTGTGAAGTGTGTAGGAGCCAGTGTATTGTAGTCAGAAATTCTAGCCAGAGTGTGAGATGTGCATTAGGCAAAGAGTTCTCTAGTTGTGCATGCGATGAAACTATAAATATTTCATAATTGTATCACGTAGCTATCGAATCTAATATGCAACCTTCAATGAACCAATGGTTGCAGATTCGATTAGGATATATGAGATTAAGGGACCGTACTGTACGTTAATCATAACCGATTGGTTCTTGCAGGCACTATCATTGACACCTACGGAATCATGGGACGATGCTACTAGACACTCTTACCATAAATCGATGGGTTTAATCAGAAAATGATTTCTGACATTCTCATAATCAAATGTTGGTGCATGGAACGGGGCAAATTAGGGTAAGCCCGAATAAAAGAAAATTTCCTAGATCACAAAGAGTTGCGAACCCACGGCTAGTTATATCTCTGAATCATTGAGGGTCACACAAGCACTGGATCATTTGTTCCCGTTGAGAGAATAAATTCAAGTGTTTAAATTTATATAAAATTACGAGATAGTAAATTCAAAAATCTGAATTTATGATAATTAGAATTTGGAGATAATAAATTCAAGGATTTGAATTTATATAAAATTATGAGACAATAAATTCAAGAAATTGAATTTATGATAATTAAAATTTGGAGAGAATAAATTTAAGGAATTGAATTTATAAAATTTGATGATTTAAATTATTAAACTCAAAGGTTGAGTTTATTATAGATTTATTAATTGTAGTAGGAGAATGCATAATGGACTTGGAAGAGTATAAGTCCAACATGTAAATTAATTAAGGTGTTTAATGAACTTTAATATATTAATTAATTAAACTAGTTGGACTAATTTAATTAATTAATTAAGCCTATTAATGTTAATTAAATAACCTAAATCTACAATTAAGGAAACTAGGTTAAGGGCTCATGTTTTAAGTAGGAAAAAAAACCATATCCTCCATTATTCTCCTTGTGTCATTTTTGAAAATCCTCTCCCTCAAGCTATCAAAATTCGGCTACCTCAATTTTAAGGGTTTGAGCCGTCTTTTGGATTTTTGCTCTCAAACGTAAACATACTTCTAAATTTCTAGTGTGATTTAGAAGAGGAACAAACCATACAATCGTTGACTTGATAGGAAGATTGAAGAAATGATATTTTCAAGAACATTTGTAGGGAATTTCAACAAGAGCTATATCCGCTAATTCTTGAATAGTTGGAGTCGAGTGAATTATTTACTAAAGGTAAATTTATTTAAATCTTATGAATGTTTGTTCAATTTAAAGCATACGAGTGTCCAAGATAATATTTGAATGTTAAATTAACATTTTTAAAACTTCCGTTGCGATTTGGACACAAGAAAACTGATTACCCAACATATTCTTGTCCAACAGAAGGTGGTCAAGGCATTGGGTGTATTAAAGTTTCTACCTGAATCACTCACGGAAGAACAAAATTATGAAAAAATGGAATTGGTGTTCAACACTTTACCTTCATATTGATGATAAGGTACTCCGAGAAGTCTCATTAGAATCCACGGATGTTGGCTTATGGAAAACATTGGAGGAAATTTACCTCAATAAATATTTACAAGATCGAATCTACTTGAAGAGTAAATTCTTTATTTCAAGATGATCGATACAAAGTCAATAAGAGATAATTTAGATAAGTTCAATAAGCTCTTAGTCGATCTTGAGAACATTGGAATCAAGATCGAAGATGAGGACAAGGGACTCGTCCTATTGAACTCTGCTACTACTTAAATTATAATTCACCCAAGTGTAGGTTGTCTGCAAGTAATATATTTCGTAAATACGAGATCGATCCACAGAGAGGTTATTTTAAGTTTAAATTTATTAATTTATAGATTACCAAATGCAAGAACGAAGTTTACAAATTATAAATTTTGTCAAGGCTCGAGGATTTATTCTTGGTTTATGCAATATTGTTTAACTAAAAGTAAAACAAAGGAAACCACCATAAATAATGGTTCCAAGAAATTTAAATATTCAAACACACACCTAATATAATATAGTTCCCACTATAAAAAATATCGAATTCACCGATATTTTATATATGGTACCTATGATTATATATATAACTATATAAATATATAATTGCATAAAATAAATGTTAAATTAAATCATTATATTTCATTTAGAACAACCGGCAGAGCCACGCTATTGCCTAAATGAAATATATGATTTAATAAGTTAGTTGCGGGAAAGTAAAAGTTAG
>NC_133323.1:16777020-16777422 GCF_012295235.1 Primulina huaijiensis
ATTGTCTGTAGATGAATTTTGCCACTTGGTTCACCTCATTTGGTTAAATATTGAAATAGTTATGATTTTTTTACTATATGGTGGTCATGGTGAAAGTAAATTTGTCATCCTTTTGATATTTTCACAATTTGATCATCTTAACCAACTTTTTAGGCAATCATGTCTTCTGCAAAGTTGTAGATAATTTCTCAAGGATTCCAAAAATATTTGAATCACCTCCATTTGAATTTTCTAGCTTGAGTTATCATTATTTTACCAACACGTAGAAATCTGAAAATAAAACATATTTAGCAAGACATTTAAATATAAACATCCAATACTAAAATAACATAATTTTATAATTTTAATGAAACTTAAATTTTAAAATATAGGTTTTAACATATAATAAATTATTAATTTTAA